>NC_043988.1:4107500-4310000 GCF_902150065.1 Myripristis murdjan
GACGGCTGTTGCAAATCAGCATCAGCTCTAAAAACTATGATGTTTGTATCCAATAACTCTGTTCTCAGCGTATCTGTGTGCACTGCATCTGTCCCTATCAGATAAACTGTAAATACATAAATATATAATCTGAAGATGGGCTGGAAGTCCAGGTTCACGCTCCTTTTTTTTTTGGATTTAGCACCACATCACCAAGTGACTGTATGTGCAAATGCCTGCAGGGCGCACACACACACACGCCCCTGTGCTTGTAAATACTGTGCGTATGTTTCAGAGAGGGAGGATGGCAGTGTGTGTAAGAGCACGCGATTTTGTTTCTGTTTCGTAATAGTTTTGGCAACCAGCCCGACTTCCAGCCACACACACACACACACACGCTGCCAGACAGGGATATCCAGCATTTTTGGGTGTGAGCCAGGCCTGGAATACCAGCAGCTCCAGTTTCCTGCATTTCCTGAGCTGCTGCCAAAACTATACGCAACCACTTCTCTCTCTGTGATTCCCTCCTTCCCTCTCTCTCTTTCACTTTCTGCCTTAGGTCTTTTGTCTTCTTCTCCCAGTGTCTTTTTTTTTTTTTTTTTTTGCGACTGCCAGGAATTTCTTTTATGTTTTACGATCTCATTTCTTCAGATTGTGCGGTGCGTTTCTCTCCTGCTGTGTCATTACAGCAAAAAAAAAAAGTTGAAGCGCGCTTTTGTCACACGATCGTCACAGCTAATTACTAATATTTCATTTCCACTTAAAGAGGCAAATGTAAAAAGTCAACAATCCTAATCAAAGTGATTAAAGTCAAAGTGTAGCAATGGCTTTCTTAAATAAGCACAAATACTGAATTTAGGTTCATTTGTCTGAGCCGTATTGACAAACTAGGCCCATAGAAGTGATTTAGGGGCTACTGTAAACATTGGCTGGTCTCTTTTGGTTAAGATCAGATTAAAACTTCTCCGCCTTAGCGGGGCCTTTTATATTTAGCCCACATCTTGTTCCTATTTCCAAAGATGCATTTACTGCCTTCAAATGTGGTTTTGTTTTGCAGCTTTGAGCATGCTTAGTATGCTGGCTCCACTCTGTCTGCCTAGCAGCCATAAGCATCCTTTTATTGTCCCATGACCATTACACCGAATGACTACATACAAATGACCCCCCACAATAACTGCACATCCTGGGGAATCTTTAAAGCATACAGTGCGAGGAGCCCGGCCGGGTTTAACATGGAGCTGGAGCTGCGCAAAAACCCGGGAGACTTTTCAACACACACTACCCCGCAGAATTAGAATGAGACAAGGTGTGCACACTGTAACTTCAACTCTGAAACACTTCTGAAAGTTCTGCCACTGTGTGTAAAATCTGATTACTAATGTAAGGCATAGATCAACATCATATCCAGTGTGCTGATAAATGTCAAGTGACAAATGACCAAAGTAGGTAAGATTTAAGAACCTATCCTCCTAAATACACCTCAAATGCATCATATATGGAGAAAAGATGCTAATTATACCACAAATGTTCTTTCTACAAGCCCCTTCTGTCCATCTTCCGCAGATAATTGTCTCTATATCGAGGCTACTGGTTTCAGCCATATTTAAATTGCATTTCCACGAGACAGGCTGCTTTAATGTGCAGCGCTAATGCAGCCCCTAATGTACACATCACATTTAGGGAAGTCTTTAAATGATCCATCATAAATAAAAAATGACACGCTGCATCCACAACTGCTCAGAGAATATAGATCTGCATACTCTGCGGAGCCTGGGAATTGGAAATATAGGGAACTGAATATCAATCAAACTGACCTTTGGCACTGTCATTAACTATACTGGAATGCCAGGAACACAAAACAAAATAGCTACTTTAGGAGAAATGCCTTCTCTCTAATCACTTGGTTTCATTGTGCAATGCAACACACACATTATCAGCGTCAAAATGATCATTTGAATCAGGCTCAACCAGCATTGTCTGCCTGCCACTGGCCAGGTAGAGGACAGTTAAGACATTTTGAATTTCAGCTTGTTACAGCCTGCATACAACTTCATTAAATCAAGTTTCTGAGTTTCTGAGCAGTATCTTTGTCAAAAATAGAGGAACTGTTCTTCAGGGGGTGGTTAACTCATATTTTCTTGGGAATAAATGCCTCAAACATCAACATGATGGAAAGATTTTTTTTTTTCAAGTAACCTACAGAGGCTCCTAGGAGCCTCATAGCAAATGTTGTCAACCATATATCATGGGGCCCTTGTGGAAGTGAGAGGCTAGAAATAGGAGACGGTTCTAAGGGAAAAGTTTGCCGTGATTTTCCTATGACAAAAGCTTTTTCAAAATAAATAAATAAATAGATAGATAATGTTAACGTAATGTAAATTTAGAATAATGTATCCAATACATTATGTGTTTCTGTGTGATTCATAACAGTCACAAAAATTTCTTCAGAGGAAAATCACTGCAACAGAGTTGAGGGACACAGAAATACTGGATCCTCTTGTTGTGAAGAGGGGTGAAGTGTTTAGTAGCTCACTACTTGGCTATACTACAGTATACTACTAGAATATAGCGGTGCTCTACCTGTTTAAACTGCTCCTCATAGGTCCACTCGTGGTGCTGGGACTGAGGGTGCGGAGCTGGAGACTCTGCCTGCCGGGCCGAGGCGAAAGACGGCGGGACTCTGGACATCAGATGCATCGGGGTGCTCTTTGGAGACAGGCAGGCTCCCTGGAGCATCGGCTGGCGGTGCAGGTAGTGGCTCAAGCCGCCCTGCACTTCCTTGTCTTCATCCTCCTCCTCTTCATCCATGACCCCCTGCTCCTCCAAATCATCTCCGTCATCGTCCCGCTCGGCTGTGTCACCGCCGGCTCCGGAGGTGTCGCCGTCCTCGTCGGCTCTCTCCGCCTGCCGGCGCACGTCCATGTGAGGGAGCGTCACCCCGGGGGACGAGTTGGCAACTCCGGCGGCCAAGGCGCCCCGCACCGCCGCCTGGTAGTGGCGGAAAGCCAAGGCTTGCTGGTGCATCTGGGTCTCCATCATAGAGCGGATGTCTTTCTCTTTCTCCGCCTGTCGGAGCTTCTCCTCCAGGGCCAGCCGCGCAGCCTGTTGCCTCTGCAGGTTCTCCATGACCGCCTCCAGCTTCATGCCGCCGCTGCCGGCCTGATGAGCCTGGGAGCCGGGGAAGGCGCTGTGAGAGGAGGCGGAGGAAGCCAGGAGGGGAAGGCTGCTGGCGGGGGAGAAAGAAGCTTGCTGCGGAGGACAAGGACGACAGTCATGTGCACTTTATAACACGAAAACATATCACTTCCACTGGTTATTCAACACTGACATATTCGTTAAGTGGCTTCAAAGTGTGTTTTTCATAAAAACTACAGTGGTCAAGCGAACTGTAAAAAAAACTTGCGCCAAGTGCGTGTAACAGAGCCGGCTTTACATAAATCCACTCGAAAATGAAGTTTAGAAAGGTGTAACATTACTGGCAATAGTTACCTACATTAGCGAAAGTAGACAAATAATAATTGATAAAATGCTTAATCCAACAGAATACATGCCGGGACGCTTACCAAAGCAGATTTCGTTGCTATACTTGTGTTATCAACCATGCTTCTCTCCGTCAGATGCGCCGAAATATCAGCCGGATCACACGAGTCTCCTCTCTAAGTTACACCTGATAATGTTCCGCATTCAACATCCAGATATCTGCTGCTCGATAGTGGCTGAATAAATAGTTGAAATGTGTTGGTGTTGAATGTTGGAGCCCGGAGCCGCTTTTGGCAACAAGTGGCAACTGTAGTAAGAATGACCTCTGGAGGCAGAGATCAGCCCTCCTGCTCCATCTGCTAACAACACGTCAATACAGGGAGAAATATGGAGGGCAGGGGGACACTTGAACCACAGCACACAGCCACATTTCAATCCAAGCCAACGCTGCTTGATCAGTGTGTCGGCTGCACAGACAGAGGCAAAGAAGTCTTTACAATGACATCTATCACCCTTTATCTGCCAGCTAAATGACTTTAAATAAAAAAAGGGAATATCTAAACCCAATAAAACTTAGCAGACCACTTATTTCAAATATTTTGATCTTATTATTATGACAGGCTCTTATTCTTATAAACCATGACTACCCAGACACCACATAGAAAATGTCTGAAAATTGCATCTATCTCTGAAAAGTTCATACAGAGCTATTATTGACCATTATTGAAAATTATACTCTAGGAAGGACTGCTTGGACTAAAAACATTACATAGGACACTTTGATCTCTTTTGGACGCCTACATTTATTTTTATGAGCTCTATCATGAGGTCAGTGGGCAGAGAAACATGGGGCCCCTTGTTTCTCTCTCTTGTACAGCACACACACACACACACACACACACACACACATCCACACACAGAAAGGATAGCTGTCGTCCATAGTCGGACTCGCTCATTCACTCAAAGTCTTGTAGAAACTTCTGCTGAACGAACCTGACCCCCTGTCTACAAAAAAGTAGAACCTGAGATTGACAGCCTGGGAACAATAAATTTCCTAAATTGTGAAGGCCATAGCAGTGGTTTTCAATCCGGGTTCCGGGGCCCATCAGAGGTCCCTGAGAGGGTCGCATGAGGTCCTAAGGAAAAGGAGGAATAGATTATTTTGACTTTTGTGGGATTTCTGGAGGTCAGAAAAACATCGATAAGGAGTGTAAGGATATGATTAGAAGCACCTTTATTGATTCTCATTGGGATGAGACACGCTGCTGAACAAAAGAAAAACTCAACGGTGGTTCACCCCTTGGACCTTTTAATATTCTCTACATATGTCCCATCAGATCTATCAAATTGAATGTGAAAGCAAAGTAGTCTTATCTTGACCGGTGCCATGAAGTAGCACATGATGACACAATGGTGTTTAAGGTGAGGAGTAGTTATGTATGTAGACGGTATAAGCATAATTGCTATGAACCCTGCAACTGCTCACCATTATACCACAGTGGCCCTACAATTAAGGCTCACTGTGATGTGGCATATATAGTTTGGGTGAAGCAAGTCCATTACCATCAGCGGATTCAGTGTTAGTTTGCCATCTATGATAAAACAAAAGAGAGGGAGAGAGAAAGAGAAATAGTAAAGCCACAAATGTCCACCTTTTTGAAATCGTTAAACAAGCAAACAAACATAAAAACTAGGTGGTTCTGCTCTGAACTGAGCTGAGCCCCTCAAAATGATCTGCACTGTGAAAACCTTGCTGTCAAACATGCTTTGCTTAAAAATGCAGAATTTGATTTGATATAGATGTCAAGAGGTTTATCCAAGAAGATGAACATAATAAAACAGCTCCATGTTACGCACTCTCATATTTCAGTACATTACAGTGGGCAGGAGAGATTTACAATTCTTTAATGTCCTGGAGCCCCATCTTAACTTTCAGTTTTGCTCTGTAAGGAGCCTTGTCTCAAGAGATCCAAAAGAAATCTGATGCTGACCCAGCATCACCTGATGTTTAAATGTAGCCTATAATTTCAATAAACACAAATTTAGTTTTCTTAACATTTTACATTCATATTTCATTTTTTAACTTATTATTTTCTTTTGTTTTCTTTTTTAAAGCTAATGTTCCATTGCTTTTGTTTTCATTGTTGTTGTTGTTTGCTAATTTGCTAACTGCCTTTTCCCCATGTTTTTGAAAGAAGTCAAGTCTATCTGCGCAGCTTTCAAATGGTTAATTTGCTTCAATGCCATGCTTGAACAGTGACTAATGGTGAGATTAAACCAGAGCAAAAATGATGAAACGATCCCTCATGCATTTTCTGCATTACAGTCAGCTGAATTACAGTGAAAGTAAACTGTTCCACATTTTACTGAGGACCACGTGGAAGACCCTCAAGGACCCCTGGAGGCCCCTGGACCCCACTTTGAAAACTACTGGAATAGATTACAATGCAGTACAGAAAGTTGCATCAAATGCAGTCTAAACTGTCCCCAAATCTGTTTAATACAAAATGTAATCAAGCAATTAATACAAATAAGGCCACTACCAGTCAGGCAAAACCAGGATGAGGTGATAGCAAATCAAATGTCAGCCTGAAGCCACGCAAGTCAGATGGACTGGAGACTCAGACTGTCAGCAGGTGTGAATGGGAGTAAGACCAGCAGCTGCTGAGGCGTTAGCAGACAGTCAACTCTACCACTTTTCAATGGGAAGTAAATCCCAGTAAATCTTTCCAGTTTACACAACCACCAAATTATGTTCATTAATCCATCTGCAATAATGACACAATATTTTATTCTCACACATAACCAATTGTTATCCCCTTGTTTAGTGAAGCAGTGGAGTGTGAATGCGTGCAAGCAGCGGTAAAAGGAAAAGAGATGTTTTTCTGTGACACAAGTGTCATTTGAAAGAACTGTTCATATTCCATGTTGCTAACAATTCACCATTTTTTGTAAATATGAATATCAGATACAGATGATGCCCGAGTGAGCCGCCTTCTCTTGAAAGGGACTTGGAAGCACTGAGTGTCTGCTACGGCTCTCCTGGGAAAACTCTTCTGGGCACAGGAAGGGATGATAGAATCAACCAAAGAAAAACTCAGAGAAATTGTTTTTCTTATTTATTTATTCATTTATTTATTTATTTATGCCAAGGAAGCACGTGGCTTGACTTCGCGAGGCTGGATCAACCACACACTGCAGGCGCTTCTGCTCGCTGTGTATCAGGCCTGCAGCTGATGGCCTCATCAAATTCTACTTTGCAATGGGATTTAATAAGAAGGAAATCCTGCTGATTTGAGCCCAGAATCACAAGATTGTTTTCTTCTGAATCGGTCCAAGTCACGACAATGTCTCCTCAAAGTCCAGATACTGATGAGAAGATTGTGATTCTGGGCTCAAATCAGCAGGATTTCCTTCTTACTAAATCCCAGAGTAGACGGAAAAACTAGTTTTTCAAGTTTTTTTCTTGTAAATTTGTGACTTTATAATCTCAGAATTTTCTTTTTTCCTCATAAATTTACCACTTTAAATTAAATTAAATTAATTCTGATTTTTTTTTTTTCAGAATACTTCATCCCTCTAACGGCTCCATATAAATATTTCTCAATTCAACAGATTTGCCCTATTGAATGACAGTGTGCCAGACATGTATCTACTTGCAGCGCTTCACTGAAGCTCCATCATCCTTATATTGAGTGAAATATTCAAAGCCAAGATGCCATTATTTTATGGCTGCAGCATTACATCAAATAGAAAATCTCTACATGTCTTGTGCATCATCTTATGCACATTTCCCTGGAATTCCACAGCACATGTTTGGGATCTTTGGAAACATTTTAAAGTCTCCACTAGAATTTAAAATAAAGTTCTATGGCTTTTAACAGTTTAATTGATATACTGTAGCACATTTCAAAACAAGGAGTTATA
Organism: Myripristis murdjan; assembly: GCF_902150065.1. Lineage (NCBI taxonomy): Eukaryota > Metazoa > Chordata > Actinopteri > Holocentriformes > Holocentridae > Myripristis > Myripristis murdjan. Next base: position 4,114,887 of record NC_043988.1, read on the forward strand.
ACAAATAGATCCGAATATACAATATAAAAACACACAAAATTAAAAACACAGACGTAAATGATAAGTAACTCACATAAAAATAAGATGAAGAAATAAAAAAGGCAGCATGCACTTCTAATGAGATGAAAATGCTAACTGGTCCATCATTGGTTATATCAAGCAAGGTTACCAAAACATTATATCATGAGCTGTCTTAACTATGTCATTTATTTAAACAAAAATGCATTTACACATCTTTAACTTGGGAATTTCAGTCTAATAGTAGACACTCACACTATATAGCTTCAGGCTTGCACTCACAAGGGTATGGCCAGCTGCATAGACTTACATTACAGAGAGCTCGTACAGTGTGCTGGAGAACAGCGCTACCTAGTGCCCAGTTATTAACACTTCACCAGCACAGGAGACCTGCAGATTTCAGGATACAAGACTTTCAAGATGTATTTACCGCCACATCGAATTATTTTCAAGATTAATTGGGGAAAAAAAACAAACAACAAAAACATAATATAACTACTCTTCTCTCTTTCTATTTGTGGCCTTTCTGTCTCTTTCACACACAGAAAGCTTATTGTAGGCATGAGAAAAAACATTAGTTTCCTTTTAGGCATGCTCCCTAAGGTGAATATCTCTGCTGTGCTGCTATCTGCAAGGCTGCTTTGATTGGAGTATATGCAGGAATGCATGTTGAAGATAAATGGAGGAATTCATTAGGGTGGGGGGGATCAGTCGCAGCCATGGGCAGGAAGGAGAGAGGGCAAGAAAACATTGTAAACAAGTCTTATATAATTGAGAAAACAATAACAAAATGTATGGACATATGTATTACATTTGTAATACAATGAGAAAGTTAGACTGTCATCAGGTACCTTTACATGGAGAAGGGAGTTTGATTAAAAAGCCTTTATTTCATGGGCATTTCAAATTAAAAGGATGTGCAGAAAAATGCCAACTGGTTTCACTGGGGCATGGCTGAGCAAACAGGTTTTCCATGACATCATCCATCCTTGTAATATATATATAGAAGTGAGGACGTGGCATCAATGACACCTCAGAATGCAACAATAATGCATCAAACAGATTTCTGTTTACAGGAAAGGAGTATAATCAGTCTAACCCAAGGTATGTCAGGGTATGTGAACACCCCAAGTCTCCCACTGCAGTTTGTATAGACTCATAGACTGACCCCACCGCTGGCAGATTGTTCAGTGTGTTCAGTGTCTTCTAGGACCAACAGGTTGTTGTGTTCCCCGTGACACAAAATATCATCCAGAAAATCAAGATTTTCAAGTCGAAAAGGTGTTCTGCTACTCTGTTTGTCCCTTTAACATAAACACAGTTACTTAAGCACTTCTAACAATAAACGAAAAAGAAATGTGAATGTGGTACTGTAGTCAAAGAAGTATGTCTGTTTGTATATTTTATTAGCCTTCACTTCAGTGAATTCTTTGTTTAGTTGTCAGAGCCAGCTCAGGCATTTACAGGGCCGGAAGCAGAATTTGATTTGGAGGCCCCCTGCTGCCTCGGTGCCACCAGTACAACTGACTATTGTCAATGCCTGATCTTTCACACACCTACTGAAAATCCAGTAGACTCATTATCAGTCATATTAGTTGTAGCTATGTTGAGTTCCCCAAACAAACATCAGTCTGTCGAGTTTTTATCCCTCTATAGTTTTTCATCTTAAACGGTAGTGAACTCACCGTTAAATTGGACTAAAGTGATACAAAGTGGCATAGTGAAGATAGTGCATTGAAAAGTAACAAAGTAAATGGCAGACTATGAATTCATTCTCAACAACTTAACCACTTTAACTGCTTTTGGTTTAAAAAAAAAAAAAAAAAAAAAAGGTTGTCCATAGAGCCCATTTTCATTCAAATATCTTGAGGTCAGGGGTCAAGGGATCCCTTTGAAAACGGCCATGCTAGTTTTTCCCTCTCCAATATTTAGCCGAAGTTGGAGCAATATTTGACCCTCTTTTGTTGTAATGGATTCCTTTGGGTGTCTAGTTTCGTGTGAGACCAGTATCTTCACTCCAGCTTTAAAACTCCACTAGTCCACTACAGCCTCTGAAAAACAGTATCTTGGCCAGGCCCGACAATTGTCTTGGGGGCCCTCTGGTGGCCATGGGTGGCCTAAGCTTAGTTCGCTTATGACATTACCACAGTGATTACAAATAGCGTTCAAACATTAGCAAATGGCAGCAGGCCTTTGGAACCATGATTTGCTCTTTTCTGCAGGGAGGTGACTGTGGATGAGTCTGTCCCTGATGGTTGGCGCTCATCTTTGGGAAACTTTGGGTCATCTAGTGATACAGACCCACATTTAAACATTTAAACACAGAGAAAAAAAAATGTGTTTAGCATTACTTTGTTCAGATTTATCTTGACAATTCATGTCGACAAATAGGTTCAAAGCAATCTCCAAATGTGACAGTAATTACCCACATTTTCTTTGGACCCTTAATTTCTAGTGAATTATAGTAAAATAAAACTGTTCCTGACTTTGAGGAGGACCCCCTGGAAGCTGCCAAGGGGTTCCGGGCACCACCTTCACTGAGTTTGCTGATTAATGAATCAACTTTATAGCAATTTCAGACAGTACTAATTTGGTGGAAGTACAATTATCTGGGATTAAGATGCCTGACAACCACTATGATTACAGCATACACTGAGAGCTCGCTTACGGTGAGCCATATTTCACTGTATACATCATGGAACACTGAGCTGTCACTCAAAGAATGCCTGTTGTTCATTTGAATAAATACAGGAAATAATGCTGCACCGAGCTGTTCCTGTGTGAGGCTTATATTCACACAATCAATGGTCACACTAAAGGGATTTTTTCCCCTCTATCACACCATTGTGTGCTGCTCTGTGGCTGGTGAACAGCATACGCGATGTATACACTACATCAATAAGACAATGGAAAAACCCATAAAAATTACATTCAAAACCTTGCTTTCAGTGAATGGATTTGCTGGGAGGAGAGAGGAAGAAGTAGACGAGGGAGAGAAAAAAGCACCACAGATGTGAAGGTCAATAATGATCAGGGATATTGACCAGCCACTTGGAAATGGAAACATGTAAAATAGACTGGCCAGTAGACGTATGGGCAGCCTGTCCAAAGGCAGACGTTCTGGCTTGTACCCTTGTCTTATTTTCTGTTAAAAAAAAAAAAAAAAAAAAAAAAAAAAAGCAGCACTCAAAAGACACATTGGCTTACAAGCATACATAAATATATACCATGAACATGCAATCATGTAGACTTAACTCAATACATTTCACGTCGTAAAGATAAATACATGGATCAACACTGAAAATTAATATACATCAGTATGTCTAAACTGCACTGATGAAATACTAAACACTATGCTTTTCCTTCTACAGTTGCAACGGTAAAGTCTATTGTTGCTGGAATGCTGTGCAGACAACTAGACATCTAGTTGCCCATCTCAATGTGACACATTCCTCATCCTTCAAGGCCATCCATGTTTCTAATCCCTTCATAAAGTTGGCAAGTATTGGCGTTTGAGGAGTGGTGGCTCTCAAGACAAATTCTTGCAGAGTTTCAGATGAAGCGTTATCGACCGACCCCGGATGCCTTGAGCCATGGAGTGGTTGACCCCTCCATCCTGTCGATGATTAACCTCAAGGGATTGTCGACCAAATCGCCGGGTGCAATCAATTGGTTTGCAACTGTCACACACTGACCACTTCAACTAATGATGACAAGCTAATTAGTTGCTCCTCACTCCAAGGGCATCAACTCTTCAATAATTTATTTACCCTTTTTAATTCCATGACGTATAATTACTGGGTGTCCTATGTCTTACAATGAAATGTCTGGGTTCTGTGTCCATGTAAGGCTATCACCTTGCTGTCGTGTCATCATCTGTTTCTTTTTCAGTGTCTATCCAACTGTTTTATGACATATGGCAGCAGATAGCACCTATTGGATCCTCCTGGAGTAAGTGAAGGGCATTGCTGAGGAAAAGGATGTCTGGGCTTTACTTTCCTTGTTGCCACAATGACCCTGACCTAGATAAGTTGCTAGATGACGGTTAAGCTGGTCCTCGGAAAACAAATAAACCTAAAAAATCAGTAAATCTCTTAAGTAAAATGTAGCAAAAAACACAGATTAAAACTACAAAGCACACAGTAGTGCATATTTCTGCTCACATTATGCCAAAATATGTGAGTTCTCCATGTTGGATATTCACCAACAAGTTAATCACAAAGCGCTCCAGTTCCTTTTGGCCAGTCATTATGAAAAGTTTCAAGATGTTGTGTGAATCCAAGTGAAAGTTACATGCAGTTCTACATGAAGCCACACCTCACTTTGGCCGATCAGCGTGAAAAATGAACCAGTTCTTCCTTCATCCTCGACCAGCCTTTCCCACCAGGCTTCATGTAAATGTGTTCCTAACTTCTAGAGAGACCTGCTAACAAACAAACAAATGAACAGACAAAAGAGGCAAAAATACTGATGATAACCAGGTGGATGACACAGAATGCATACCTCTGCTAACGCGATGCCGTTCTCAGGATATACCATTTCCGGATCCCACAGCTGACCAAATAAATCTTTTGTCAATTCTTACTTCAGATGCTTTTAACTGAAGGCAATGTTCTTTCTTGAATAAATTCAAACATTTAAACAGTTATCTGTGTGTGGCTGAGTTAGAAAGTGCACACTGAAGCCAATAAGAGTACCTGTATTCCAGACCCTGGTAAATCACATTCTCAAAAATGATTACCAAATTTGTCTTTTTTGCACCTGGATGGTATTTCCATCTTTCTTCATTCTGTCCAATACACTAAAACTTTTTGTGCCCAAGCACACCAAAATCTTTCACAAATGTCAAATCAAAATTGACCGATAAATATATTTATTAGTTTATTAACAAAAATAACAAAATAATTCAAGAGTTAATTTGACAATCTGTAAAATTACATCAAGCAGAGGGAGCAAGAGGGAGACAAAGTGTGTGTGTGTGTGTGTGTGTGTGTGTGTGTGTGTAATGAGAGAGATGCACTGAAAATGAAAACTAATTTATAAATAAATCGTAATAATATGAACAGAGTATGCAATAAGTTGGAAAAAAAGTCTTAAATTGTAACCACAGCAGATCCATTGAGAATGAAAATTAATGGTAGGCAAAAAAATGAATACAGTATCCGCACAGTTGACAGTAAGTTGAAATGAAAACAAATAGTCCGAAATTGTAAATGTAAATTCAATTTGCATCAGTATTAAAACATTTGCTACCATAAATATTTTTTGCCTACTTACAAGCGAGTGAGACAGATGTACCAGTCGGTGCTCACAGATTCTTTAAAATCCTTGGTGGTACTGAAGCGGGGCCCCCTTGCAAGTCCTGTCCAACAAAAAGGCGACTTTGAAAACTGGGGTTCACTTTGAAGGGAAGTTTTTAAATTATATATATTTTTAGGATATAGAAGAGAGACGTCAGTGATATGGCCCATGGGTCAAATCTGGCCCACAAGCATTTCTCATCTGGCTCTCAAGATGATTGGGAGAGAAAGGGGAAAAAAACAAACATAATACTAAATCAAAATACTTTTTCCACACAAGTTCACATGTTCAGATACATTCATTCTCATTTTTGTCACATGCACACAAACAGTGACATATCACCACATATGGTGAAAATGTCTGTGAATGTCTTTCATTTCATACGCTCAAGATACTGACTCTTCTTCTTCATACCATCTCTGTGGCTCTCTCAGCAGAGCTAGACGTGATGATGCTGTCAGTGCTTTGCTGCCATCTAGTGTCTGCCCCTTAACACTGCACTCCACAGAGCAGAGTCAAGGGCCCACACCATTTGCACTGTGACATGGCAGACACAAACACAGTTGTGTCTTAATTCCTGTCAAAAATGAATTTTTAAAATTGATTTTAAAAAGGAGAAAAAAAAGCCTTGGTTACTTTATATATATATATTTATATATTTATATATATGTGTGTGTGTGTATGCATCCCTTAGATTTATTTACTTTTATTAATTTTTTATCATTTAAAATAAATTAAACTCAAAAAGAAAATATGCCTCATTCCAAGGCAGGCAGATGTTAAAAACACAATAAGATCACAGATGCAGTGTGGCGTGGTCCTGGACCTGTATGACACTGAAGACGGTCATCACAACAGGGAGGAACACTACCGAGCCAACGACCTGGAGAACGTCCCCACACAGGATAAATAGCTGGGACTCCCCACCAGCCTGTCAGAACTAAGGAGGCTTCTTGGATGAGAAGTGAAACGACTTCAAGAATCTACAAACCAGACCAGCTGACCTTGATTCAGCTCTTTGTTTATCACAGATTGACAGTAAAACAACCACAGTGTAACAGTGTCAGTGTCATTAAAAAAAGTTGCTCATATGTTTTTCAATTCAACTTCACAGTATAATATGTCATGTTTTTCTTGTTCAAAGGTGCAAATGACCATTACACAGCACCAAGGTTCATGGCTGCCAAGATTTCAAACTCTGAAAACAGCCAATCTGGTCTGTCCCCTTTGGGTTTGTTTTTTAAATTTATTTTTTGCTATGTCTGCTTTATTTGATAATGACAGATAGTCTGGTCTGTAACTTCAGAATCATGTAACCCTGTAGGCATTTTTGAGGAAAAGCACTTTATCTGTTGTTTCTGTATGATTTTTTAGTGCTGAATCCATTTCTGCTGTATGCCAAGCTGTAAAAGTTACCGTTTAGTCATAATTATTGATTAATTAGCATGATTATTGATTAGTCGCCCAAAGTTAGAAAAGGCTATCAGTTTCCTATTTGTCAATATTCTATATATGATTGTTTGGTATCATTGTAAAGGGGACCTTCTCAGCTTTCATTTAAGCCCATGGGTGTCTCGTTCTGACAAACACAGAGGTCACATGACCTCCTTAAACCATAAATTAAACACATTTTCCCACATTTTTCACCTAAACTATATAGTTTCTTTTATCCCTGTGGGATCAAGGGATATCAAGGACCCAAAAGACAACAACCACAATACCTAATGGACTTTGAGGATTCAGGAAATGTATGATATACCCATACTATTTCTTTGTGAGAGGTTATTGTGAGCCTTAAAATAGCAGTAACTGACTCAGGCCCATTCACCTCCATTCATTCTCCAGAATTACATAAAAACGACCTCACCAATTGTTTACTGTAGATATAATGATATTATTACTAATACAAATGTAACAATAATCAAAGGCCAGGTAGACATTTTTTATCAATTTAATTAATTAGGCCAGACAAAAAAAAACCCTTTGGGTTCCAGTTCCCGACCGAGTGTCCCATTTAACCCCCGAGTCAGATTATTTTATTGGCCTCTGTGTAAAAATAAAATTAAAAAAAATAAAATAAAGGCACTATGCGACCGAGTGTGATCTTGTTGGCATTGGTCAAAAGTTAAGCAGGGCTTTTATTTTGATGTATGTTGCACTCGCCTTATTTGTGATGTTCTCACATAACTTCGGAAAATAACTTCATGGAATCACGCGCCACCGACAGCACTGGCTGGAAAGAATGGACTATAGTCCTCAACACAGACAAAGGAACCAGTTGAAATCGATTAAAAGTAGCAGGGCCCGCAAAGCAGTGGGGGAGGGAGAGAGAGAGAGAGAAAGAACTTCAGAAACTTCCCAAAGATGGCTGTGGATGCTTCAACGCTATGAGAGATGAGAGATCAGCGATGTATGTTTGGTTACACACCCAGTACGTGATGCTGTTGAAACTGGAGTTCCTTTTGAAACCCATGCAAACACAAAGAAAACATGCAGCCTACGCACAAACAGGGCTCAGACTGGCCGGGGCTCGAATCGACGGCCTCCTAGCTGTGAGGCAACAGTGCTAACCACTGAGTCGCCACCCCAACCAGTTTAGATAAAGCTCTTTTATTAACAAGGCTGACTGAAAACATGAAGAGAAGCAATCAGTGTTACTATCCAGTCCAAAACTGTTCACATGTCTAGAATTTACTGCCAACAGAAATTAAATTGAATAAAGACATGAAAGACTTTGATATACAGGTCAAATGTTGGCTGAAACCAAGTCAGAACTGCAGGCACTTGCAGTTTTCTCATCAACTTTACACTGCTTGTTTCTTGTAAACTGTAGATCAAATACCTTGTCCCTTTGTCTTAAACACTTGTATGTATGCATGCATTTATTGTTTAAGTACTTTGCTAGGCTGTATAATATCTACAGGCATTTTTCTATATTGCCTTTTACATTCTACATTTTTACTAGAATGTTTATTTGTATGTAGAGTGAGTGTGTGTCTGTGTGTGCGCACATGTGCTTATGTGTGTCTGTATCTGAATATTTATCTTGACATGTTTCTCCACCAATACTCATTCTTCAAAAAGCCCAACAAGGGTCAGGAGGTGAAACCTAACATTAGCTTCATGTATGTGTTTAAATCAGCAAAGTGTTGCTATATAAATTTGCATTGTCCTCATTCAGCTAATCGTATGAATGAATATATTAATCAATGAGTAAATAAATAAATAAAAGTAAAGATAAAATGAAAAGGACAACATGTGGCATTCATTTTGAAGAGAATTTATTTCAGTGAATATGATTATTTGATTATGATTCTGATTATTCAGCAGCAGAGAGTGTCGTAACAATGCTGTGTTCAATATTGAAAACAGTCATCTCAGACTGAATCAAAAGCAATGAAGCAACAGCATTCGACCATCAAGCACAGACCAGACAAATCACAAGTAGCCCAGTCACATTATATCTGCATACAGAGCCGCTCTAGACCAACAAGATCAACCTCCAATCCAGCTTTCACTAGAAAAGTCTGGAAAACTGAGACAGAGCTAAACAATGTGCTCAACCCAACTTTAACCTTTACTTCCAAAATATTTTGCACAATAAGTACCACTTATTTTTCAGTGCTGCAACACCCATCAGCTCTACGATGATACATCATGGTCAGTAGAATCACAGAGGTCAGGCAGCTCTGTCGCGGCAATATTTGTCCCTGGCATCATTACCATCATGTTTGGTCTTCATTTTGACAATCCAGAAAGTGAGGCTTAATCAATAACTGCAATCAGTGTGAGCCTGCATGAGAGCATCACTCAGTGTAAAAAGGGAGTGTGTTGAATTTCTTGGCCTCCTCAGACCTAGTCCAGGCTGTGGCCGTACACCTCCACCTCACACAGGGTCAGGAACTCTTTTCTTCCTGGAATGATAAGGTTGATGTAGCGCCCCACCATCCCATTACACTGGAAGGTTTCGGTAACACCTCTAGCCATCTGCGAGACCACAGCACACCTACCAGGAGAAGCAGAAATCATTTTGGTACCAACAGTTCAGGTGAACAAATGGACACAAAAATAGACGTTTCAGTTTCAACACATTCAATCATGTGACTGATATGTTTGTGTTTGTGCCACTTCTGAACACAACATTACTGAACATGTTGTGGGTAAACCTTGGTTTTATTCTCTTACATGATGCTATAGACGTTTTTGAATTTATATTTTAGGATGTTTATGTAGAAGTTAACAATGTTACTGTTTTAAAAAGTACAAATATTTTTAAATAGTTGTTTAAAGGACAGAGAAATGGTCTTGTGATCAGGGAAAGAAAAGTGAAGGAGAAATGCTCTTCCCTCCCTCAACAACTGAGGTGTCTTTGAGTAAGGCACTGGTCCACACGTTTTTCAGATGTGTTTGCATATGACTGTAAACGCTTTTATAACAACATGTTGTGTTGGCAAGTAGCACAAAGGTGTGTTGTCAAAATTAGACCCAGAGTTGTGTTGAAAATGAATGCCAAGATTGTCCAGTAACAGTTTTCAGTATTCCTGATAAACTACCTGGGATTGTTGTTGCCATTGTTGTCGAGGGAATTTCCAATGCGGATCTCAACTCCATTGATTCGTTCTTGTAAAATATCTCTGTTAGTGATGCTGACAGAAACCACCTTATGGGTTTTGAGCAGGTCCAGTCGCCACCAGGGGCTGAAGTTGTCTTGCGTGGCAGTGCAGGAACCTCGGTCGAAGTTGGTGTCACGATTCCCATCTATGGCATTAATTGGGATTCCAAGTGGATATACTGACGACTGCGTTGCTCGTCCTCGGAGTGCCAAATTCTCTCCTGCACAAAGGACATGGTGACAAAAATCAACAGATCAAAATCATGACAATCTGTGGGTTTTTATAAAACTCACCATATGTATTAAACATCCACAATCCAACTAACTTCTGATTTCTCATAAATGGAAGATGCAACTTTTTTGTTCAATTCATCCCAGTTCATGTCTCCTATAAATCAGTATGTTCCTTTAGTGTTATTGCGGTTTGTACGTACTTTCCATTTAGACACAAAACTTTGTCTTATGAGTTATATATCCATTGACTGGAGGAAAATCAACACTAATCACATTTCAAAACATGTCACAACTCAAACTCTCACCAGACGCAGCAGGATACCCATAGACTTCCACTTCGCAGAGTGAAAGGATTTTGTTTTCACCCTCCATTTTCACAGTCACATAGCGTCCCTCCACTTTGCTGGTAAAATCCAGAGTGAAAGACTCGCCCAATGAAACCCCAGGAACAGAACCATCCCTGCAAGACAGAGAGAGGGAAAAGTCATAAAGTAAAGAGGAGAAAGTCCACAAAGACGTCTAAGATTAAAGGACTAGTTCCCACAAAAATTAAAAGATATCACTATCTTCTTACTTCCATGTCAACTGAAACATTAGTTTACATGGTCACAAGTTTACATGTTATTAATACACATAGTGAGCCAGGTGGCACAGCTTCATTTCAGGTGGCTCCATATCAACATACATGAATAATAACAGTTAAAGACTGTTCTGACAAGAACATGCAACTAGACAACTTTTTGTGGGTGAAAAAAAGCTCAAAAAAGAGTAGTTCTTTATATTCACTTACGCTTTTTTTGTACTCCAATCTTGAATAGGAGAGTCCGAGATGTAGATATTTGCCCCAGTGGTCTCTTCTGCACAGCAGTCTCCTCTGACTGTGATGATGATGGAGGTGATAATGTAGGAGTCCAGCAGGTCCACTCTCCACCAGGGGTCCGTTTGTGGGTGAGTATTACTGCACGATCCGGCCGAGAATTGAGATTCACGGTTTCCATCGATGGCATGGGAGGCGGCACTGTAGCCTGTCCATGGTACGCCTCTGATCGATGACTGAGTTGCTTTCCCACGCAAGGCCAAATTTTCTGTGAATGTGACATACATTTAAATATACATTTAGATGATGATTTGTCATTGTTTTATTTCTCAGTAGCTTGCCACAGCTGGTTCTGTCTAGTATAAACAATATGTGCTGCTGCTGCTGCTGTTTAGGCACCATGATCACAGTTATTTCAAGTTGCAAACCTACCCTGCATTTCAGCTAATCATGTAGTATCTGTCACCGAATGCTAACTCGCTTCCACAGTACCAAACAACACATGGCAAGGCGCTGCTAATGGCTAGTAGCTGCTGGTGCTAAAGACAAGACAGGTAACTGTGTCACAGTAATTTAAATATGGAAACAAAGCTACCTTTGCCTGTTCACTTTTACTTAAAATGGGACAGAATGCACCGACCACAATAATGTTCATCATATCTTTTATTTCTAACCTGTATACTGTAGATTTTGCCATGTTTTTCACACAGCCGATTCTCCAACTGACCTCTATGACAGAAACAGCTGCGACTAGATTTACACAACTGCAAAGCTTCTGATGCAGTAATCAAACCAATTAAGGCAGCCAGTGCATTTTTTTTTTTTAAATAATCACAGGCTGTGATTGTAATTCCCCAGCAGTCAAAGATACACAGCATGACATTTTATGACAAAGACAACATAAATATCACAAGATCATACTTATTAAAGCAGTGGTAACTGTGCATGTGCCCAGGAGAAGCAGCAGGAGGATAATTATGGTGTGTTTCATCTTTCTGGTTGAGAGAGAGACAATAAAAAGGGACATTAGTAGATTTGTCATCATTACTGTGTGAAACTGATCAACAACACATGGCTCCTCCTTTCAGTTTAATTTCAAAAGTGGCCATAAAGTGATTCCCAAAGGAAGCAAAAAAATGGAAATAAAATGAAATAAATAAAACAATCATAAAGTCATCATGTAAAAAAAAAATTAGAGTATAAAAAAAATATAAAACAACAGACAATTAAAGCCAGTTTCAAGTACATTAAAATTCAAGCAAAATCAGGAAAGGCTCTCGGATTAGAAGATTAGAAGCAAGGAAGCACGATGCTCCTCTGAAGAGCCAGCTTTCCTAGATGGAAGATAAGACTGTCACACAGTCACTTTAATTACACTTTAACTTTAACCAAAATGTCTTTTATTGCTCAGGCAATGGAACAGCGGAGCTGAATCAAAAGACCCTTCAAGAATAATTTGGGGAGAGAAAGCAAAATGTTTCCCACTTTCTCTCTGGTCAAAAAGGATTTAAGGAGAGAGATGAAGTAAAAATGCTCTCAAAGATGATGAGTCTTGATGCGCTTTCTTCAAGCAGCTCACCGATGCGCTTCAGAACTGCCTGTTTGCAGCTCTTTTTATACCCCTCTCTCTCTCTCTCTCTCTCTCTCTCTTCACACCAGATCATGCAGATCACAGTTGGGCATCACCATGTGCCCAAATTATGAAGCAGACTTTGCGCAATTTCCCAAGATCAGGAAACAGTTGGTGGATTTCAGCAAATGTTTTTTTCAGGACAGCTCTTACTCAGTCATACCTCCTAAATTCAGTTACCATAGTCAGCAAGTTTTCTTGGACCAGGGTGTTGTCTCTTTACTGGAGTTAACTCATAAGAACAGTTTATTTACCAGAATAAAAATTATATGATTACAATTTTTAGTACATAATTTAATATACACATTCTAAACAGGATTGACATAATTGTAGCATTATTACTAGCATTCAAGGAATATTTTTCTCACCCAATTGAGAACTCACAGCAATCCACCACTTCTCAGTCACCAGCTCTTGCTGCATGTCCCCGCCTTTCTTCTTGTCCAATCGTACTGTACTATTGTGCAAGGCCACCACATACCTGCCATCACTGAAGATCCGGCACAAATTCATTTCACCTGCAGCAGCTCCTCAGTGTTCAACCAGCCAGTGGTCCACTAGGAGATAGTTTCTTTATCCCTTGGTGACAGAGAGCCAGCAAAGGCCCAGTCATAATGAGGCCGCCTTGGTTTAGGGTGCTGATGCCGATGGAGGACGACAACTCCAAAAGCTGTCTTATTCACACAATGTAATACACATTTTGGAATTAAAAGATAAATAAATAAATAAAATAAAATAAACGAGTTGTTTTAGGAGAAGTGAATTTGTGCCGGATCTTCCTGTACCGTCATCGGTGTGCAGATCATAGACAGAAGGATAAATGTGGTTGTAGTTCCACCATCTAACCTCTTCTAAGATGACTCCCTCATTTTTTCTTCTTTTTTTTTTTTTTTAAATCCAAAGACATATATTTCACATCCATATGATACACTATGTAACTAAGACAGCTTCCGAGTTGTTACAAGGTTTATTGATTCATTTTGGCAGAGCTAGGCTAATGACTCCCACAGACTTCAAGTCTTTAGTATTCAGACTCAGAATCAGACTCAGAAACAGTACTATAGTAACTAAATGGCCTCTAGGGAAAAAGGTATGAATTTAGGCTTATGCAGGTCAAAGCAGTTTGAGCATTTGCACCATGAATAAAAATAATAACATTCAAAATACTCCAACAATGCCGTATCTCCCTCAGGTATATCATGCACCTGTACAGCTCACTACATTGGACCCACTGTTGTGATTACAGTATGGCACCACTGTGGGCTGTGCCAGTTTTCAATCAAATTACAAAACTCTGAAGTCTGGAACCCATGGACAACATCACCACATTCTGAGTTTCCTCCCTTGAGATGGTCTGCCAAGCCTTTGCTGCAGCTCCTTCAGTTGCTGCTTGTTTGTGGGTCTTTCTGCCTTCAGTTTGGTCTTCATCAGGTGAAAAGCAGCTCAGCTGGGTTGAGGTCTAGAGACTGACTCGGCCATTGAAGAATATTCCACTTTTTTGCTCTCAGCAACTCTTGGGTTGCTTTCGCAGTGTGTTTTGGGTCATTGTCCATCTGCACTGTGAAACACTGTCCTATCAGTTTTGTGGCATTTGGCTGAATCTGAGCAGATAGCATAGCCCTATAAACATCAGAACTCGTCCTGCTACTTCCATCAGCAGTCACATCATCAATAAACACTAGTGAGCCAGTTCCATTGGCAGCCATACATGTCCATGACATAACACTGCCTCCACCATGCTGGACTGATGAGGTGCTCTGCTTTGGTTTCATGAGATGTTCCTTTCATTCTCCACACTTTGCTCTTCACATCATTCTGGTACAAATTAATGTTGGTGTCATCTGTCCAAAGAACCTTGTTTCAGAATCAGGCAGGCTTTTTTTAGATGTTTTTTTGCCAATTCTAATCTGGCCTTCCTGTTCTTGAGTGACACCAGTGATTTGCACCTTGCTGTATACCCTCAGTGTTTATTTTCTTAACCAACGTCTCTTGACTGTAGATTTTGACAATGATACGTCTTCCTCCTCCAGTGTTTTTGACTTTCTTGACGTTGTGAATGGGTTTTTCTTCACCAGGGAAAGAATTGTTCAGTCATCCACTTCAGATGTCTCCTGTGGTCTTTCAGGCCTTTTGGTGTTGCTGAGCTTACCAGTGTATTCCTTCTTTTTGAGGATATACCAAACTGTTGATTTGGCTATTCCTTAAAGTTGTGACTATCTGTCTGATAGGTTGGATTTGCTTTTTGAGCCTAATGATGGCCTCCTTCACCTGCATAGACACCTCTCTGGATCACATGTGGAGGGTTGTGATAAACAGCTACCACATGCAAATACTAACACTTGGAATGAACTCCAGACCTTTTATTTTCTTCATTTGTCATTGAATAATGATGGGACAAGTCCCAGCTGGCCATGAAAGTGTTTATTAGTCAATTTTCCAAATACTTTTGAGCCTCTGAAAATGAGGTGACAATGTATGAAACTGGCTGTATTTCCTTAACGATTAATGCCATATTTTTGTTCAGCCCTTAAATTAAAGCTGAAAGTCTTTAGTCACATCTTGAGTACTTCATTTCAAATAGACTGTGGTGTACGAGGGCAGAATTATAATTTCTGTGTCACTGTCCAATACTTATGGTCCCCCGACACCCCTTAAGAAGCTTGTTCATACACTTCAAAACTGTTTTTTTTTTTTTTTTTGCAGCTCTTTCCGTCCCCCTCTCTCTATTTCTTTCCCTCTTCACACCAGATCATGCAGATCACAGTTAGGCATCACCATGTGCCCAAATTATGAAGCAGACTTTGCGCAATTTCCCAAGATCAGGAAACAGTTGGTGGATTTCAGCAGATGTGTTTTTAGTGACAGCTCTTACTCAGTCATACCTCCAAAATTCAGTTACCGCAGTCAGCAAGTTTCCTTGGACCAGGGTGTTGTCTGTTTACTGCAGTATAAAAACTATATGATAATTTTTAGTACACAATTTAATATACACATTATAAGAAGGATTTACATAATTTTAGCATCATCATTAACATTCAAGAGATATTTTCTCACTCAGTTGAGAACTCAGAGCAATCCACCACTTCTCAATCTCTAGCTCTTGCTGTCTGCTTGCCCAATTGTACAGTCAAGGCCAACAC
Source organism: Myripristis murdjan (assembly GCF_902150065.1). Lineage (NCBI taxonomy): Eukaryota > Metazoa > Chordata > Actinopteri > Holocentriformes > Holocentridae > Myripristis > Myripristis murdjan. The sequence goes on from NC_043988.1 coordinate 4,130,639, forward strand.
ACATCTGCCATCAAGGGCGCACATTTCCCTTAGACATTGGGGGGGACACATTTAGTGGGGGGTCAGGGGGTCCTCCCCCTGGAAATTTTGAGCATCTTACATTTAATTTCCTGCATTCTGGTGGATTTTTATGCATCAGTTTACTAGGAAAATAGGCCTATATTTCATAAAATGTAAAGGGAAAACAACATTCAGCTAAGCTAGCCAAGTAAACACCATGGGCTCTATTTTCCCGGTGCATCGCAGGGTGGCGCAGTGAGGCGCACCCCGCGCAAACCTATTTTCAACCAGCGCAACCCGCGGGGCGCACAGTTTCGTATTCTCGCAGACCGAGGTGCGCTGAGATGGGAGTGGTGGCGCAGCAGGGGAAGGTGCGGACAGATTCAGCTTGGCGCAGTGACATTTTCGTGCCAAAAAGCTTCGCCAAGGTGCGCCAAAAGCTCGCCATCTGAAACCATGTCTACTTTCGGCGCAAGGCGCAGCGGGGCCGGCGCAGTGGAAGTTTGGCTGACAGGCGGGCAGTGCGCACACGTCACCACAACCTCACAGATTATCAGGCACAGTAACAAAGCAATAAATACCCACAAAAAACACTATTCAATGCTATAATCTCAATCAGTGCATAAATGTATCCCCATATCGACTGTCCCGACACAACTGATGTCAGATCAAAGGAGATTGGCACCGTTTGGCATGCGCAATGGAAACCCAACCTGATCACCTGTCAGTCAAACAATGTATCCAGTACGGTGATGTCTTTTTTCCAGTCATGGTGTCTGGCGCTGCTTGTGTTAACTACACAGTTCTTCTTCCATATATATAAATATTCCACACTGGGTTTCCGTTATCCGGTAATCACCGGACTTTGACTGGTAAAATCTGCCAAAGTCCGGAAATTTTTAAATGTCCAGTGAAAATATTCCCTCTAAGCACAATTTGAATTTTATTATTATTTTATTATTTTTAAAACAGTCAATTCCCACGAAATTTTATTTATTTATTTTTCTTAAAAAATAGCCTGCGTGATACCTGTCTCCAGTGTGCCGGAGAGGGAGAGAGAGAGGCTTTTCTCTGCAGAACCAGATCAAAACAGCGCAGCAAAGTCGCCTGGGGGAGAACAAGTTCACAAGACTGATGCGCATTGCAAGACTGATGCGCATTGCAAGTTGTGGAGAGACACTTGAGACTTTGGATTTTAATTCAGCTGCTGAATTAAGCTTTTATTGCATCTATTGGATTTCAAGTTGGCAGCACGCCGCGTTATTAAAATGGTATGAGCCAGTTTTTGTTTTTTTTTTTGTTATTTTGTATTTTTTTTTTTGGCAAATTGTAGTTGCAATTGCTTGCAATTGTATGCAATGTTCATGTTAAAAGAGCACAGGCTTGTGCAATATTTATTTATTTTAGATGTTACGCACGAGTCAACTGATGGCACTTATTTTATTTGATATAGCCTACTTTTCAATAAAAAGATTACGCTATAAATTGACATGCCTCGATATCATTCTTATATAATATATAATATATATAATTTTAAGCTCAATCAATTCAGATAATATTTGACTGGAATTTCAAACATTTGTCCGGTAAATTGAAAACCTGCCGGTCACGTTGTCCAGTGCCAATTTTTTTTCCAGGGGGAATCCCTTATTCCACACAAATCGAAAATGTAAAATGCATCACTTCCTTGCCAGACACTGGACGTTTAGAACAGCGAATGTAAAAGCTTTACTGGATTTTGTTTACTCTCTAGTGTGCTGTTGCATCAGTAAGTGATGGAGTAGAAAGTTGCAAATCAAACATGTATTTATATGAATATGGCGAGGATTATCCTTTGAGGTAAAAACATTCATTAAAAACGGGGGCTTCACAGTTAAATTTGCTCGTAAAAATGCACAGACGTGTCTTTGTTGAGACTGTGAGAATGTTTCAAACTAAGCCTATGTGTAGGCATGTTTTTTGCCTTTTGGGCAAGTTAAAAAAGGAACTGTCTAAACTAAGACTGATGAATGATCAAATTAGTAAGATTCAGTAAGTTTGTTATTGTTGTTATTTTTCTGTTTGTTGAAATACTGAAAGGTAAAATTTCTCAGGAGATGAGTTAAGTGATATTCAGCTGAGATTAAATTGTGTACGAATATTATCTTTACCACTTCAATCTCTGTCCTGTCTGGTCACTTATGTAAGTGAGGATAAACTTTGCTGTAATACAGTCTTGGCTTTCGTCTGGATTACAAACATGTCCACAGTTTAATTCCACAGAGCTACAAACCAAAGAGCATAATTTACGTTCTGGGGTCCGTTTCACGAAGCAGGTTCAACAAACTCCTTTACCCCGAACTCTGAGTTGATCTACTCTGAGAGAGAAAACTCGGGGTTTTTTTTCGGTTCCAGAACAGCTGATTTGAGTCAGTTTGATCAACTCGGAGTAGTTTCACCTGGAGGTAAGCGCGTGACCCACAGCTGTAAAAAGACAGCGTCAATGGAGCCTCAATTTGGTGATTCACCATGGCAACGGGGAAGCGTCGGGCTGCGTTTTTCACCCCAGTTGAATTGGAAATCTTAATGCGTTCATACAGCGAGTTTGTACGGAGCCCCTGAGTCCCAAAAGTTTTTTTTTTTTTTTTTTTTTTTAATCTTGTGCGCACAAGTTATTTATCTTGTGCGCACAAGTTATTATCTTGTGGGAACAAGTTATTTATCTTGTGCGCACAAGTTATCTTGTGCGCACTATGAACTATACTATACTCATGCGTCTCTAATGACTTTGGATGCAAACAGCAACCATATAATGGAGAAAACTAAGCTAATCAAGTTTTATTTTCATCTTGGAATGCTGTTTGCTGTTTGAATTGGAAGTCGTTGGTTCATAGTGCGCACAAGATAAATAACTTGTGCGCACAAAATAAAAAAACAAAAAAAACAAACAAAAAAAATTTTTTGGGGACTTTAGGGGCTCCGTAAGTTTGAACATGTTTTTTTTTTTTTTTTTTTTTTTTTTTCCCTCAAAGGTGAGGGAGACGGCAAGGGAGAGCATTGCTGCTCGGGTCAGTGCGTAAGTTTAAATGGAGTCCGTTGTAATCACAATAATATTACAGGGGAAAACTGCTTGAATTGTAGCCTATTCATTTATTTCATTTAGGTGCAATCCCGCGGGGGAGAAGCGCACTTGGCAGCAGCTTAACATGAAATATAAAAACATTGTTCAAACAGGTAGCCTAAAACATCTATGCGCGGTCTTATAACCATCTCCCGATGAATATTTAATTCTCTGCGCAGTAACACTGCACCTTCATCCACAGGATCGTGGTCGAAAGGACATGCCATGTTCGTGAAAAAAAAGTCGCCACCTAACTACTAATGGACTTCTAATAAAGGCCTACTGACTGTTTATTTATTTATTTATTTATTTATTTATTTAATAACGGACGGCAGAACTAATACGCCACACCAAAACTGGCCTGCTGACTGAATGAATGAGGAAGTTAAATACTGTGTGTGGCTGAAAGAGGGCGGACACAGAGAGAAACTTGAGGTTTCATTAGAAAAACCTGGGGTGTATTCAATGACGTTTCGATACGTAACGTTGTGTGACGTTGTCTCATTGAATGGTGTGTTTGGTTGTAACGTTTTGTAACAGAGCAACATGCCTCAGAGGTAGTTTTCCTCTGTTTTGTGGGCGTGTCACAGGTGTTATCCAATCAGCATCTGCCTGTATTGAAGCCTCCGCGATTTAAAGCGCTAGAGCTCCATTATGGCTTCCAAGTTGCTGTATTAGTGCAGCCTATGTTTAAAATGTTGCCCATCATTTGAGGAGGTAAAAGCACATGTATGTGGTAAGTATGATGACAAATCAGACATAGTTTATTGTTTTTCTCAATAATATGGCAACTTTTATTCAACTTAAAATTTAAAACTCATTTGTGTAGGCCTATGGTACAAATCTTGGAAACAATGTTTAACAATAACTGTTTTTTTCGTAGTGGACCTTGAATGTATTGCAGTACCCCTATAGTTAATGATCGATGTAAAGTAATGTCCTGCTCAAACAGTTCTTCGGCTGCAATCGTGAGGAGAATGGCCCTCTCGGCTTCCATACTTGCAACGCTTGCGTAATGCAACAGGTTATTCAGAACTTTATCGTTTCTGTTAGCTTGACGTTACATACCGGTACGTCTGCGCTGAATACACCCCTGGTCCCGACCAGGTTAGTTTGACGGAGTCTGTTACTGCGCATGCGCAGACCGCGTCGCTCTCCGGCTCCCGGTGCCGTCCGGACAAAATAAAACAGAATAAATAAACAAAATAAAAATAAAGAAACAAGTTTGATTGTTCATTTGAATTTATTTCTCTCTCTTTCTCTCTCTCTCCCTCTCTGCCTCTCTCTCTCTCACACACACACACACGTTGGTTTCCATCACTTCTGGGGACATTACATTGACTTACATTCATTTCCTGGAGATTTATCCTAACCCTAACCCTAACCCTAACCTTAACCTAACCCTAAAGTTATCTTACCTTTAAGTCTTCACCCTAAAATTAATGGTGCTCCCTTATGGGGACTTGCTTTTTGTCCCCATAAGGGAGGCGAGTCCCCACAACGTGACTGTGTAAACAGATTTATGGGGGGGTCCCGCCGCCCGGGCATGCGCAGACCTCGCGCAGCTCTCACAGCGCAGCTCGGCCGCCTTCCGCTTTGGCGTCCTCCTCTCCTCGGCGACCCTCCCCCTCGTCGCCGTCGTCCCTCCCTCGCCTCCGCCCCCGCCCTCGGTCCCGCCTCCGCCTCCGCCCTTGGACCCGCCCCGCACGTCGCACGCCGGGCAGTAGGGCACGGCGCAGCGTCCGCACACGCGCAGGGCGCAGCTCGCACACACCTTCGCCGTCTTCCGGTCCGCGGCCGGCGGGCAGACCTGACACCTTTTCCTCGGGGCGCGTGGGGGGGGGGGGCGCCCCTTTCGGGCGTTGCATCCGGCGTCGCTCTCCGGCTTCTGCTCCGGGTGCCGCCGCCGCCGCCGCTTCCGTTTCCGCCGCCGATCCCTCTCCGGCTACCGTGGCGGCCCAGCCTCCGCCACCATCCCCGTCCCCTTCCTCGCCTCCGTCCCCTTCCCCTTCCCCGCCCCCAGCCTCGGTGTGGAGCCTGGCCGCCAGATCGGCAGCGGCCAGCGCGCGCGGCACCCCGGCCCTACGCGCCACAAGCGGGGCCACGAGCGCCCTGCCCAGCCGTTCGAGGAACAGCCTCCTCGCGTCGCGCCTCAAGCGCAGCGGCCCCGCGCGCCCGGGGTCGAGCTCCTGCCACAGCACGAACGCGTTGTACACCGTATCTGACCTCAGACTCGGAAAGACCCTGACCGGATACAGGCTGAGCAGACACGGTCCGGCTCTGGAGACCGGCCAGCGCAGGCGGACCTGGGCTCCCTTACTTGGAGAAAACAGTGTTGGCGCTGTAGAAGCGGCAAAATACGTGGACGGCTGTCACAGCCTTAGAGAAAAGCAACTTTTCCCCCCACAGTCTCCTCACAACCCAAGCCCTGCTTGCGCACTCGCTCTCCTTCCTCCTGCTTTTCTTTTTCTTTTTACATGTGATGACAGTGTGAATGTTGCTCTGTTTTATTTTAATGTTTCTCTGTTCCTATGTTCTTTTGTTATCTGTTCACCAAAACATGCTTTGGCAATATTGTACGTGATACAATCATGCCAATAAAGCTTTACTGAATTGAATTGAATCAAATTGAATTGAATCAAATTGAATTGAGAGAGAGAGAGAGAGAGAGAGAGATTTTTTTTAATTTAACACAGACATTTATTTTAAGTTGGTTCTGTTTTCACATGTTTTGCTGTTTTCAGCAGTTACAAAGCAAATTCATACAAAAAAACAAAGAACAAAAACTAGGACTGGAAAGTCTCTTAAGAAGTTCAGCTGCAGAGAGTTCTCTGTGACTGAGCACAGGACGTCCTGCACACCCCACGTGTCCACAAACACAGCGACTCTGTCGGTCAGCTTGTAGAAGCCAAACTCCACCCTGAGCCGGGCCGCCAGCAGCCCGGTCAGCATCGGCACCGCGTCCTGCGACCCTTCGCCCCGCACACGGTTCTTCCTTGTTTTCCAGATGGCTAATTTAGCCAGCCCTGAAATGAAATTCAATAATACGTGTACATTTTTTTTCTTCACAGAGTAGTGTGGACCATAGGTGAAAACACAAGCAGAAAAATTTTCTCCCAAACCCTGAAACCACGACTGCAGCAGGCTAAACAATCTGGCTAGCCGGGAACACCGGAGGAAAAGATGATGGATCGTTTCTGTCTGTGAGCAGAAAGGACAGCCGTCCCCTGTGCCAGGATCAAGGTGCGCCAGATACCTGTTTGTAGCTATGGCCCCATGCGTGATCCTCCCGTCCGTTTTTCAATGGGGGGTTTGTACGGGGACTGCCAACAGCCCCTCGGGGACGATCCCCTGCCAAAAAACCCGGTCCACCTCGACGCCTTCACCCCTGCCAGAGAGCGTAAGTTTGACACCTTCACACTCATGCGATAGGCTGCTTTTTTCCCCAGAGTCTCAAGTTCTGCCGACTCTGGGGTCTTAAGGCGCAGCAAGATGTCCTCCTCATCCTGCCACTGTCCCACGGCAGGAGAGACAGCCAGGGAAGGGAAGACATGCTCATACTCATCATCCCATTGGTCAGCTAGAGTGCGATCTTCAGCAAATGCTCTGAGGGCTTCTGGCAGGGAAGCGCAGACCTCCTCCACCAGCCTTAGCGGCACCCGGTCGGACCTCATGTTCAGCCGTTCAGCCAAACAAACGACGAGGTCTTCATGAGACGGCCCAGCTTGACACAGCCGGCCTCTCTCGGTCTGGATCTCAGGCCGACTGATGTCGACAGAGTCCCAGAGGCGATGAAACTGTTTCCAAACAGCGGCTCCTCAAAGAGCCACATCCCAGGTGTCATCACAGCCTACCTTTGTGATGTTAAAGTCTGCCACGCTTGTAAAACTGATTCGTAAAATGGCGTCAAACCACCGAAATCAATAGACTGGGGCTGGAGTAAAAACAGGTGTTTGTCGTAACCCGGCCTCCCAGCCCTTCTCAGCAGCACACAACCAGTGTCCGTCCGTGGCAGGCTGAAGCCGTACAGCAGTCTCCGGGCTGTCTGCAGCCTGAAAGCTGTGACTCGAGACGCGATGTCCACCGGGCCCTGTCCTCCCTCCTGCACCGGCAGGTACAGGACAGCTGATCTCAGCCGGTGATGTCCCGACCGGAAAAAGTCCACAACTGCTCTCTGAATTCCCTCGATCGGGCCTCTCGGCGGAGGGAGGACAATCGGTCTGCGCCAAAGGGTCGAGGCGACCAAGTTGTTGACAATTAGGACCCTTCCCCTGTAGGAAAGCTGAGGTACGTAGCAGGAGGCGAGGGAGGAGAGGTGAGCCGGGTCAGCGGGACCTGGAGGCGCCGCGAGAGCGGAGAAAAACGGAAAAAAACGAAGAGGGGCGAAGAAATGAGAAAAAAAAAGGCGGACGGAAGAGGTCTGCTAGACCCCAGAGAGGAAGGGAGCGAGAGCAGGGTCGGCGGGACCCGGAGACGAAGGCGGCGGGTGGGATGAGAGCGAACGGGTAGGCGGGACCCTGCGGTTGGCGAAAGTGGCCGAGTCGGGGTCGGCGGGACTCGGGGGGCAGCGTCGGAAACGAAGTCTGGGTCCGCGGGACCTGGAGACACCGCGTGAGCGGAGAAAAACGGAAAAAAAACGAAGAAGGGCGAAGAAATGAGAGAAAAAAAAAGGCGAACGGAGGAGGTCTGCTAGACCCCGGAGAGGAAGGGAGCGAGAGCGGGGTCGGCGGGACCCGGAGATGAAGGCGGCGGGAGGGTTAACTCTCCATGGTCAAGTAACAAACTGTATTTGAGTGAGAAAACCTTGCACATTCAGGAAAACAAAAGCTGTTTGCAGATTAATTGTTACGTTTCACTTAATATGAAGTAGTATATAAACAACAGGTCCAAGTGGATTTTAGCCTAGTTAGTTCTACATGTTGATTAAGCAAACAAGTCACACAAGTCAATTCAATATGCCCTGAGCAAATTATGAGACTTAAAAGAATATTTAAAGTATATTAAAGTGGGACACAACATTTTTAGATAATTTCACTTTGAATGAATGAATGAATGAAAATTGACTTCCAAGGACACTTAAGACTACATAATATTTTTAGTCCACCTTTTCTTTAAGTATTTCCCGTTTCCACATGGAACTTAGGGAAATGTCAGCTTAACTATGTCTGCAGTGATGTGACTAATTAGCTGAAACACTTGGAAATGTAATTTCTATATTCCCACCTGGATATTCAGGGAACAGGTTAACTGGCTAGCTGCTTTGGGAACTGAGGAACCAGCTTCTCTTGCCACGGCTAAAAAAAAGCAGTCTGCATTTAAATTCCCATAAAAAATTTTCGGACTTCCGGTCGGCTGCCGCGTGGAGTAGACGCAACACGCGAGAGCTCCTGCCTACTCTGCTTTTTTCTCACTTATTCAGTCCTTTATTTTGCACACTGGGTAATTTATATTGAACAATTTCCTTTTCTTTAACCCACGTTTGCTTCAAAACGACTTCACACTGCGGCAAGCCAGGGACAAAAGATGACCACTAGCTTAACCATGGAGACTATCTCCGAGCTACTTGACCAGCACAGACAGGTGCTAGCTGCTGACTTTAAAACTTCCTTTAACTTGCTGGAAAACAAATTCGACCAGGTCCGCTCCACAGTTGACGAGCATGGCCAGTGCCTTTCGTCTCTCAAGCTTGCCTCGGAGGACCTGAGCCAACGTGTCAGTGAGCTAGAAAATGTCTGCTCCAGCCTGCGAGAAGCAACTCCAAGCTAACGGCTCTAGTCGTCGACTTAGAGGGCCGCAGCAGAAGACAAAACATTCGCATCCTGGGCCTAGCGTAGTCTACTGAAGGTGGGCGACCTACAGCTTTTTTCTCCAATCTGCTGTGCGAGGTTTTTGGAAAAGAGACGCTTCCATCTCCGCCCGAGATCGTCAGAGCCCGTCGCTTGCTAACAGCAAAACTGGTGCCCAGACAGCAACCACGTCCCGTCATTCTCGGTCTGCACCGCTACCAGGTCAACGATTTTCTGATTCGTGAGGCCCGCCGCAGAGGGAAGGGATTAAAGCAAGAAAAGATTTGTGAGCCCGAAAAGTTGTCCAGGAGGAAATATGTACAATGTATTCACTGCAAAAACGCAAAATCTTACCAAGATTATTTGTCTTATTTCAAGTCAAAAATGTCTTATTTCTAGTCAAAATATCTAATTACACTTAAAATAAGACATGATCACCTCAGAAGTAAATTGTTTTTAGACAATTTCCACTCGTTTCAAGTGAAAATTCACTTGAAACAAGTGAAAATTTGCTTGTTTCATTGGCAAAATTTGCCAGTGGAAAAAGTGAAAATTCACTTGAAATAAGTGAAAATTAGCTAGAAACAAGAAACAAATTTTGCCAATGAAACAAGCAAATTTTCACTTGTTTCAAGCAAATTTTCACTTGAAACAAGAGACAATTGTCTAAAAACAAGTTACTTCTGAGGTGATCACATCTTCTTTTAAGTGTAATGAGATATTTTGACTAGAAATAAGACATTTTTGACTTGAAATAAGACAAATAATCTTGGTAAGATTTTGAGTTTTTGCAGTGTTGAAATAAGTATTCTGTGAATTTAAAACCACTCTATGCCTGAAATGATGCCCAGGAACTTTAAGCCCTGGTTACCTTGTTGGCCATGTGCAATCCATCTTTTGTCTGCACATCATTTAGATTGAGAATGTACATCCAGTTGATCTGGCCAGTTGTGCTTGTGATTGGACTATATGCTTGTAGCATATTCCGTGCCAACTTCAACATATGACAAGCATCCATCATCATGAACACCCTCTCACCAGTCACTGGATGTTGAAAAGATGTTTTTAGGGGCTCAATAGGGTTTCCCTGTAATTGGCATCCAAGTCTGCTGCTCATGCTTACATTGGAGGCATGCCCATCCATTGTGACACAGACAACTCTTTTGCCGTGCTCAGTTCCTCCAGTGTGTGCACAAGTAGTACCTCCTGTGTCTCTGGGGACAGGGACTGGGTCAGGAAGTACGCGATTGGAGCCTTCCAATGGCCTTGGAGGCCAACCACCATAAAGACAAGAGCTTCAGTGGTAATGTCGGTCTCATTCACACCATCCCCCATGTCAGCGTATCCAGACATTCTCTGGGTTTGGATGTTATACTGGACATGTTTTTTAATTGACATGGCATCCAACATGAGACACACATTCATATTTAGCTGAATCTTGCTCCTTTTTCTTTTTCAACATGTCCATCATTGCCATATTGAGGCTAGGCTTCGCATCCACAGAACTCATCTACCTTGGCAAGAAGAAAAAACAGTTATTTAACATGGATTCCCTGATCTGGATTTTTGAGGCTGATCAGTGATCACTAATCACTGGAAGCCATATTGCCCATTACCCTTTGGCAAAATATTAAAGTCAGAGAGGTGGGATCTCCTTAAGGCTCTCTATTCATTGTTTTATCATTATTTATTCATGGTAATGTTAATAAAGAGTGTGGTGTAAGTGTAACTATTGCTGCAGTTCACTCTGTTCAGTCATAAAGGGATAAAATATACACAACTTATGTAGAAAACATGACTTCAAATAACATAGACAATACCTTTGCAATGTGTGTGGATGTGGGAGATTAATACTGAGAGACTCTCAGGTATGCGTATGCCTTTGGACCGTGTCAGTGGAGAGTGAGGGCAAACTCCCTCTGGTCTTTAGTGTACTCATTGCTGTTTTTTTGAGAGGAGGTGTACTGGAAGATCTGAAATTCAATCAGCAGAAGCTAATTATTAAGTACACTTGAAATAACAAGGAAGTCTAAACAAAGATGGTAAAGTATAATTCAACTAAGTTTAGATTTTCTACAAATTTCAAGAGGTTTATGCCTCTTGACAGGCCATCATTGTAAATAAGAACTTGTTCTTAATGATTTGCCTGGTTAAATAAAGGTTAAATAAAATAAAAAAATAAAACAAACAGTTCGATAGTCCACCATTGTTGTTGTTTTCCTGTGCGTGCATGGCTGAAAACATCATAGTCACGTGAGAAGTGGGGCCGTGTCGTCATCGTTTTCACAAGGGCTGTGTCCGAAATCACTCACTCACTCCCTACTCCCTACTCCCTATATAGGGAATTCAATGTAGTGGACTATATAGTGAACTCAATAACGGACCGTTTCAGACACTACTTCGGTCGTTGCTCGGCGCCGTTAATTACGTCACTGCTGTCGCATAAATAAAACGTTATGTAAACAAAACAGTGGAGTTATGCTTGTCAGTCCCTTTTAACTAATAAATCTGCCTTGTATTTTCCATGTTGTGTGTTGTCACCAAAGCTTACATCTTTACAGTACATTTACATTTACATTACGAGCACTTGATGTCTTGTTGATGTATCCTATATAATAAACAGGTCTCCGCGTTGTACTGTTTTTATTAACCTCAAAAACATCAATTTTACACTGTTCATAATCACAGTAATCCAATTACTGTTGATGAAGAGGAGGATCAGGCTTGCCAGACTTGCCAGGCAGAGAAGGCTGAGGCGTTCAGCTCTTGCCTGGCTCAGAAGACATTGTCCAATTGTACATAGAAAGATAATGCTAGACCTGCACATTCTAGATATAGATCATAGATTCTGTCACAGATCTGTCACTGTCCATTTATTAGTCAGATTTATAAGATCCAACTACACCCCCTCCTGGAGTAACTTAGAAATTACATAATTTTGTTTTCACATCACATAGCTGTTGTACATGGGTATCAAATAACTACCACCCACACATTTCATTACACTTACCATTTTTATTACTATTTATTATATACACATTGTTCTTTATTTACAGCATGGTCAAACGTCACAGTACTGTGTGTTGAACCACCATGTTCCAGTGCTGACCCTCTACTTTGATGGTCAAAGTGACCTGCAGCCAGACTTCCGCCTCTCCAGGCCCACTTACCAACCTCATCAACTTCCTCCGCTCCCCGTTTGACCACGGCTGGGGTCATGACCTTGACGTGCTGGTATTTGTTTTCTGGTTGGCAAGTAGTACCTCTTACCACGTTGTCTCCCGGGCATTTGGCATCCCACGCTCTACGGTACATGATATCCACCGGGTGTCAGACAAAATTATCAGGCTCAAAAACACCGTCATCTGTTTTCCTCCACATGCCGACCTTCATGACGTCAGTGCTGGCTTTGAGCGTCTGGCAGGATCCTCAGCGTTAGCTCGGGTTGTCGGCAGCATTGATGGCTGCCACATCAGAGTCAAGCCTAAAAGTGAGAATGCCTAATGCTATTTTAACAGGAAGCTATTTCACTCCATTCAGATGCAGGCAGTGTGTGACCACCAGTGTCAATTTCTGGACATATTTGTAGGCTACCCTGGCTCAGTCCACGATGCACGTGTTCTTAAAAACAGCCCCCTCTACGTCAACAGTTTATACCCACCTGAAGGCTACTGCATTCTGGGGGATGGTGGATGCCCCTGCTTATCGCAGCCCATCACCCTCATCACGCCTTACAGGGAGCCAGTGAGGAATGCGGTGGAAACCAGATTCAACCGCCACCATGCCAAGGCCCGTTCAGTCATTGAACAAGCCTTCGGCATTATGAAGACCAGGTGGTGATCCATCTTTTTTAAGGCCCTTCAGGTGCGCCCGTCGTTTGCCGTCAAGGTTATTGCCTGCTGTGCAATTTTGCACAACCTGTGTGTCAGGGATGGGGACATCATCGAGCTGGTGGAGGAACAACAGGGGCCGGATGATGGAGATGGAGGTGGAGAGCTTCACCCCGAGCTGCAGTGTGGGGAGCGAGTACGCAGTCGCATGGCTGCTGCTCTTTCAGCGCCACACGATACTCCTCTTGCTCTTCAGGAGCATGACTACTATTAAGGACAAAATACAAACCCAATTAATGTAAATAGTTAGTTAATTATCAATCAAAGTTAATCTTAATAGTTAGTTAATTATCAATCCAAGTTCATGTAAATAGTTAATTATAAATGTGGCCTTATCTGTTGTATGCATAATGTGAAATTGTTAGAATTTTCTACTTTTAAATATTAGTAAATGTAAATAGTTAATTATAGAAGACACGTTCAAATTTACACATGTATATAAATTCATTTCTTAGACAGTTTTTATTTTATGTGTTTATTTTCCTTCACATTTTTTCTACAATTTTTTCCAGTTACGAAATCAATCTGTCCTCCCTGGCCTCTTTTCTCCTTTCCCTTTCCTCTGCTCTCTTCTCCTCCCTCTCCAGAAAATCTAAAATCGGGTCATGACGCTTCCTCTTTGCTGGGCCTGGCCCTGGCTCTGGCTCCTCCATGTCTATCTCTGATTCAGAAGGCGCTGAATCAGGGGAGACTGAAATGGAAGGGTTCTCTGACCAGGCTGAGGCAATGAGGCAGGGAGGCTCAATAGATGGCCTCCCACCTATTGCCTCATCCATGGCAGAGAACCATATATATATCTGTAGATATGTAGATGTAGATATACGACCCATATTAGAGATTCTCTGATATCTATATTGAGCCAAAATATATCGGGATATGACTTTTGGTCCATATCGCCCAGCCCTACTGTTGGTCGCAATGCAATGTTAACATTAATAACATTAGGGTCGTTTTCACAGGCTTGAACAAAAAATGGATTAAACTTAATCTTGCTTAGGTACCTTGCTCTCGCCCTTTTCTCTCCCTCTGCTTTTTACCGCCTCCACTCTTGAGCGCGCAGCAGTAGGACAAAGCAGGTGGGTGATAACTCCGGTGCGTTTTCAAAATAAAATTAATTGCGGCATAGTGTAACATGTCGTGATATTTAGTTTATCATTTAAAACTCTGATCATAGTAAGTATATGTGCGCAAATATATGCTATGTGTGTATGTAGGGTCGTTTTCACAGGTCATTCATACAATATACTTTAAATTGTGTTAACACCCAAAAAAAAAAAAAAAAAAAATCATCATTCCCAAGCCGTGGCGGATTTTATTTAGCCGTGGCGGTGCGCCACGATCAATTACATGTAGCGGAAACCCTGTATAAAAAGAAAATTGTTAAATATATAGTACAGCAAATGTCCAATGCATACACCGCCTGTGATAATGTATGTTTCTACTATTTATGGTCATGATACAGCAAAATTCAAAAAGAAAAAATAATGTGTGTGTGTGTGTGTGTGTGTGTGTGAGAGAGAGAGAGAGAGAGAGAGAGAGAGAGAGAGAGAGAGAGAGAGAGAGAGAGTGTGTGTCTACACAAACCTTGTAGGTCTTCTTCAAATTCTCCCACTTCTTTGCTGCCCTGGCAGGGCTCACCAGCCCGGACAGGCCCATGTCCTTCAGGACAGCTCTACAAAATGTGCAAAAGTTATTAGTGCATTGTATAACGTGTGTGTGTGTGTGTGTGTGTGTGTGTGTGTGTGTGTGTGTGTGGGTGGGTGTGTGTGTGACCGATGTTATCTGACTATACCCGCGGACCTCCGTTACATGTGTGTGGGTGCGTGTGGGTGTCATCAGACTCAGGTACAAGATACAAGACATACAACACAGGGAAAGTCAACACATTACACATAATAAAAGATGATAGGTTCAAGTAACTCACTCCCATCCAGCAGCGGAGGCAAACCTCTTGCCTGAGAAGAGAGCCTCTTTCTCTCTTCTCAGGCGAATTAGTTTGGCCACATCGTCGTCGGTCCCTGAGGAGATTACAATAATTAACAATCGACAACAATACTTTCTCTAAAGGTCTTGTGAAACCAAAATCTGAGTTTGAGCTGAGCTAAAAATTAGCATATCCCGCCATTAGCTTTACGGTATCTTAACTTTGCTCACTTGCATTACAGGAGAAAGCGACCAGGCTCACTGGCCGTAATTTGTACCGTAATTAAACTGTCAAAATTCAACACATACTAATATTATTGCGCGGATAAGAGTCTGCAAACAAACTTCAGTATATCAACAGCATTAAGTAAAAAAGGCTTACATTTGTAAGAAAGGTCGGCTCTCGGCTCGTCCCTCCATTTTTCCTTCGCGATTGCTTGTCCGCAATGCATGATGGGATATAATGCCTGGTTAGTGACCATCGGATGTCCACTACATTTAGCGGTGGATTGTGGGATACATCTAGTGGACTATATAGTGAACATTAAACATTCGGACACCCCTACAAAATGGCGTGTGCATGAATATGTAATGCACTGAAGAAGAAAAAATGTGATCACAAAAAAATTGTAATGCACTACTGTTTTGATCCAATCATTATCATCCATATTTGTAATAATTAGTGGCCACGTTCAGTTAATTTTTACTAATTAATTAAATTGATGAAAAATGTCTACCTGGCCTTTGATTATTATTACATTTGTATTAGTAATAATATCATTATATCTACAGTAAACAATTGGTGAGGTCGTTTTTATGTAATTCTGGAGAATGAATGGAGGTGAATGGGCCTGAGTCAGTTACTGCTATTTTAAGGCTCACAATAACCTCTCACAAAGAAATAGTATGGGTATATCATACATTTCCTGAATCCTCAAAGTCTATTAGGTATTGTGGTTGTTGTCTTTTGGGTCCTTGATATCCCTTGATCCCCCAGGGATAAAAGAAACTATATAGTTTAGGCGAAAAATGTGGGAAAATGTGTGTAATTTATGGTTTAAGGAGGTAATGTGACCTCTGTGTTTGTCAGAAAGAGACACCCATGGGCTTAAATGAAAGCTGAGAAGGTCCCCTTTACAATGATACCAAACATCATATATAGAATATTGACAAATAGGAAACTGATAGCCATTTCTGACTTTGGGCGACTAATCGATAATTATGCTAATTAATCAATAATTATGACTAAATTGTAACTTTTACAGCTTGGCATACAGCAGAAATGGATTCAGCATTAAATAATCATACAGAAATAACAGATAAAGTGCTTTTCCTCAAAAATGCCTACCATGTTGTTTTCTAAGGGGCTTTTTCAATTTTCGGTCCTGACTAAGAAGAGAGACAAGAAAGGCAGGGTAGAGAAAGAGGGGATGACATGCAGCAAAGAGCCCTGGTTGGATTTGAACCCAGGCTGCTGCAGCAAGGCCTTGATGCATAGTATGCACTCTACCAGGAGGGTTTTATTTTGAGAAATCCCCCAACTCCTCAACACATACAAATAGCCGAGCTGATTTCAGCCATGTTGGGCAGTGCTATGCTGCAGTCTGCTGTTAGAAGGCTAACACACTCATTTCAAGCTGTTGAATGGCCATGGCTTATATGTACATTCATAAAATACGAAATAATGAATGAAAATGTCTGCAGTGAGTAAATGGCCATACAAACATGATATGCACATGCTGTAGATACAGTCGGACACAGACGTATAAATACACTGCTGACAATGACAGCAATATGTGTGGCGCATGCAGGTTAGCTATCAAGAGCAAGTTGGTGTCAGAAAGCAAGAATCTCTTGAAGGAGAATGGCTTTCCCAATTAGAGAAAAGCAACCGAGAAGATTAGGGACCACGGGAGTCTTGCGCACATTTAAATGCAATTCAACAACCCTAATTCATGCACTGCTATCCAAAGCCATTGCAAAACACAGAGGACTGCCCAGAAGATGCTGGAGCTCCTTTTCAGCTGCATAACATTCCAGAGGTGCAAGGGAAAATGATGATGGTTGTTATGGCAGCTGGTGACAGAAAGGGTGTGCACTGATTCTGACTTGAAACGGAGAAATTGGTTGTCTAATAACGCCTACAATGAAATGAAAGGGTGGAGCTAATATACTACTATACCCTCTGCTATACGCACTGCTAGGTTACATTTGCCACCTGAAATAGCCAAACTCAAACATAATTTCTAAATTTTTGTCCAAATGTGGTCTGACCCGTCGAGTCCTGACGGGCCCCAGGTGGGTAGCCACACTCTAAGCCAAACCCCTTTTTTCACAAAGCATGGCCAGCTGTGAGGCAAGGACGAAGTGCAAGGAAGATTTTAATCTATCAATCATATTGTTAATGTTCATAATTTGTGTTTAAATTATGTTTAAAGTAATATTTATAAATGTAAAAATATGCCCATTCCAATGCATGAGGAGACCTGAATATCACTGGAAAGGAAACAGAGAAATGAATAGAGAATTGCTGTTTTGATTAATTCTGATTAATGATAGATGTAAGGGGAAATCAATGAGTAAGTGTGTGTTTTTAGACATGATGTGGAGGACAAGAACCAACGCAAGGTGCCTAGAGACGACTAAAGGCACACCTGTGACTTGTTTATCTCACTTATACCATGGTCATTTTCCAACAATATAAAGGAAAGAAAAGGAAACAATAAAAAAAAAAAACCATTGGTGTGTGTCATTAGTTTATCAAGTCAATAACTCAGCTGTGCTGCCACAGTTGATGACGAGTAAGCTTCGACAGCTGTGCTTTTTAATGTTGCAAGTTGGTTATAAGTTGGTTAGTGGATGAATGTAGAGCTGTGATTAAACTTGAGCTGAATTATGTGTGCAATACACAGCTTTAACGCACACCTGCTGGCCAATCAGAAAAGGCCAATCACCCAGACCCACCCACACAGACCATGGTATAACCAGCTTTATTTCAGAAAAGGGATGCTTGCCAAAAAATGTGTCATGAATCTAAAGTTTCATAGTGAGGGGAAGGGAAGGGCAGCCACTTTCCAGAACAAATTGCAATCCTCACGTATTACAAAACAAGCCTAACTTGTTTAGGCATGTCTTTGTCAAAAGCTTGTGAAGTTAGGACAAACAGGAGCTTTATGAAGAGAACTTTTCATCGTGCTTTGCTGTTGTAAAATCGTAAAATAAACAGGAATAATGTTGAGGAGATAATTCACATCTCACCAGAAGGAATAAAACATGTCATATCAAAGTTGTGCTGAGTGACATGATGTGGAAAGAAATAAATTGTTTTGTTTGCACAAATAAGGAATGCAATTTATTAGTATATTTTTTAAATATATTGTCAATTTTTAATTTATTTACAAACCTGCCCAGCTCATGGCAAACCAGCCCAAATCCTGTCCACCCTCCCAAGCTCATTTCCCCCCTTAAAATAGAACCCTAAACCCCTTAATTGGGCAGAAAACCACCCAACCCGGTAACACTGCTGTAGTACCTCATACACCAGCACCCTGCTTCTGCACGCATGGCACTGTTCATTAAAGACAATTGGGCTTTTTCACAAAAGCCATTTTGACATGAAATGGCAGGTTATCGCAGGTGTTACTTATTATTTAAGGCTCCGTTCCATTCAGGTGTAACATTACAGAGAGCCCTAGCTCCATTACACATCTATGGACTTTAATTAAAGTCATCACCTGCGTTTACATGCTGCCGATTTCATGCCAAAATGGCTGCTATGAAAAAGGTCTATGCTCTACATTGTGTTAAATCCACTGACTTTTCATACTAGTGCGTTGTGGGATGTGACGGTTTAAGGCCAGGGATGCTTGCCAAAAAAATGTGTAATGAAACAGAAGTGTGATAGCGAAGGGAAGTGAAGGGCAGCCACTCCCCGGAACAAACTGCAATCATTGCCTTGAGAAGAAACTTTCTCATTAAGAAAAAAGCTTAACCTGTTTCAGCATGTCTTTGTCAAAAGCTTGTCTCAATAGGACTAACATTCCTGTTATATTCATCAGATCATCAACAAGTGTGGGGCAAATGCCCAACATTTCATAAGTTTTCTAATATAATAATGAGTATGTACAATGTGAAACACTAAATGCTTCAACACAATACCCATATTAAGTGGCACATCATTGTTTACCAGTGAATAAAATTTTTGATTTTCTATTGTTGGAAGGCTAACACACGCATTTCAAGCTGTTGAATAGCCATGGCTTATATGTACATTCATAAAATACGAAATAATGAAGGAAAATGTCTGCAGTGAGTAAATGGCCATACTAACATGATATGCACATACTGTAGATACAGTCGGACACAGACATATAAATGCACTGCTGACAATGACAGCAATATGTGCGGCGCATGCAGGTTAGCTATCAAGAGCAAGTTGGTGTCAGAAAGCAAGAATCTCTTGAAGGAGAATGGCTTTCCCAATTAGAGAAAAGCAACAGAGAAGATTAGGGACCACGGGAGTCTTGCGCACATTTAAATGCGATTCAACAACCCTAATTCATGCACTGCTATCCAAAGCCATTGCAAAACCAACACGTTCTCACTCCCAATGCGTCGACAGCCTGACGAATAGTCAGGGTCTCTTAGCGTCACATGCCGACTCATTAGGCACCCGTTTCTCGTCAGTTTTTGACGAGTTGGGTAACCTGACAGACTTACATAGAACTCTCACAACGTCTGAAATAGACGCCACCATAGACGTATACGTAGACGCCGCATCGAGCGCTGAGTCGTACGTCGCCGCCATATTGCATGTGGCAAGGCTGCGTTGTAAACTAATACAAGTAAATGCACTTAATTTCATAAAGCGCCTTTCTACAAACAAATTTAAGTTAATGCCTCTCGTTTATACATTCACACACGCACTAATATACATGGGAAACAGTTAGGCACCAAAAACAATGTATTTGATCTTCTCAAATGGCTAAGATAAGAACTTTATTGATTCCACACAGGAGTAATTCACGTTACATCAGCTATAGAGTACAAGGTAGTGCCGAAAAACAATACACAGTAAATATACATATCTATGTACTTTGTTATATATTATATATATACTTTTAAGAGACGATATAAGATTATTATAAGATTGATATTATAAGATAGTGAAATCATGTTTTTTCCATGTTTTGACACTAGTCAGTGGCGCCCCCTATTGGTTTGCCATCGGACATGATAGTAGAGGTCAAGAGCTTTCCAAAAATGTTGACCCCATGTCTGTACCATTTTTGTTGCTGCACTGTAAGCCTTTAAAAGTGTCTCAGGTGCAAGGTTCAAAGGGCACTCCTGAGGAGCAGGAACTGCCCACTGGTCTCACACTGAGATATGTTACTCCATAGGTCAAGACCTTTCAAACGATGTCTTCATTGTTGTTCTATGACAAAGTTTGATTTTCATCGTGCTCCAAGCCAAGGCTGTCTCAGGTGTACATCTGCAGACCTCTTTTAGGGCCAAGCTTGATAAAATCAGTCAAACTTCTTTAAGGGGGTATGTAATGGCCAGATTTATTTATAATATTGATGTTAGTCTTAAACACAGTCATACTTTTCAGTTTGGACCATTTCATAGCTTATTTTCCCCATAAAATAGTCAATGTTTCATATTTCATATTTTCCCATTAACTTAATATGGCCACCTGAGATACATTATAGCATTGCAAAACACAGAGGACTGCCCAGAAGATGCTGGAGCTCCTTTTCAGCTGCATAAGATTCCAGAGGTGCAAGGGAAAATGATGATGTTATACTTGTTATGGCAGCTGGTGACAGAAAGGGTGTGATGATTCTGATTCTGACTTGAAACGGAGAAATTGGTTGTCTAATAACGCCTACAATGAAATGAAAGGGTGGAGCTAATATACTACTATACCCTCTGCTATACGCACTGCTAGGTTACATTTGCCACGTGAAATAGCCGACCCAAACTCAAACATAATTTCTAAATTTTTGTCCAAATGTGGTCTGACCCATCGAGTCCTGACGGGCCCCAGGCGGGTAGCCACACTCTAAGCCAAACCCCTTTTTTCACAAAGCATGGCCAGCTGTGAGGCAAGGACGAAGTGCAAGGAAGATTTTAATCTATCAATCATATTGTTAATGTTCATAATTTGTGTTAAAAATGTGTCATGAATCTGAAATTGAAACTGAAATTTCATAGCAAAGGGAAGGGAAGGGCAGCCACTTTCCAGAACAAATTGCAATACTTATTACGAAACAAGTTTAACCTGTTTCAGCATGTCTTTGTCAAGTGCTTGTCTCAATAGGACTAACATTCCTGTTATATTCATCAGATCATAGGATGAGTATACAGGATATGAGGACCACTTCTGGCCAGGCTTCTCTGAACAGTAGAGGGGTGTACCTGGGTCCCACTGGTTTCTGCCAGTTCTGAGCTGATGGACATCCTGCATGATGTGTCTTTCATCTGCTGCACTAAGTTTCCTTGGCCGACCACTGCGTCTACACGCCTTGATGTTGCCCATTTCTTTGTCCTTCTTCAAAAGAGCTTGAACAGCACATCCTGAAACCCCAGTCTGCCTTGAAATCTTTGCCTTGCTGATGCCGTATGACTACCTTGTGTCTTGTTGCTGTGCTCAGTCTTGCATTGGTGTATGACCTGTCACACACCTGTCACATAACACAGCTGTTTCTGTTTCAGTTAATGACTGTGTTTCACCCTACATATGAAAATGATGATCATTATCATCTGTTTGGTATAAATGGTTAATCATACACGTGACTACAATCCTACAAAATTGCTGACTTTGTGCAAGTGTACCTAGAAGAATTGATGCTATTTTGAGGGCAAAGGATAGTTACACCAAATATTGATTTGATTTTGCTTTCTCTTCTGTTCATTCACTTTGCATTTTGTTAACTGATAAAAAATAAATTCTTAACGCTTCTACTTTTGAAAGCATTCTTACTTTGCATCATTTCTTCACACCTGCCAAAAACTTTTGCACAGTACTGTAGGTATATATCAGACATTATATGTATATCCTGTGTGTGTGTGTGTGTGTGTGTGTGTGTGTGTGTGTGTGTGTGAGTGTGTGTGTTGTGCATGTCTCGGCCATTTGCTGACCCTCAGGTTGTGGCATGTTGATACATATTGGGCAACAAGAAATGCCCGGTCTCCTGCTCCTAATATTGAGAGGTCATCAAGATTTAACTTGTCAAGGTAACTGCTCCTTATTTCATTCCATTTTTCACATTATGGGATGAACTGCATCTCTGTCTCAACCTCAGCTGTCCAACTACATACTATTTCTTTTTGTTGCCATAATTTTTTGTGTCGTCCTTTTTCGACTGCCAATTGGTGGGCACTGAGCCTGGATTTGGTCAGGATCTGTCTCTGCTTTCTATCTCTGACGGTACAGAGAGACTGTCTGGTGTTTGTTCTGCAGACATCTGGGACGTTTTTGAAAAATCAAAAATTTTTAGTATTTTTCATATGTACCGCCAGTGCCCAGTTCTGGTACTCCTCTACTATGTTCAGCTGGTGCTGTAGTCCTTGTTCAGTAGGAGACAGTAGAACATGGTCATCAGCATATAACTCACCTCTCTATCTAGGAGGGAGAGGCCAGGAGCAGTGCACTGATCCAACTGAACAGCAAGTTCATTTATATACACATTAAATAGTCAGACTCAAATTGAGACTCTGACAAACTGGAGATATCTCCCTGCCTCCATTTCATACTGCAGTATACATTGAAAACAAACACAATGAAAAGCAACATGCTGGTGGATGCCCCCCCTTGCCACCATGGAAGACGTGCCAATGGGCCAAGCCCAGAAAAACCAGCCCATAGCATTATCCCTCCTCCAGCAAACTTTACAGTCGGCAGAGAACATTCTCCTGGCATCCACCAAACCCAGACTCGTCCATCAGACCACCATAGATAGAGAAGCGTGATTGGTTACTGCACAGAACACGTTTCCACCAGAGGTGGGTAGTAATGAGTTACATTTACTCCATTACATTTACTTGAGTAAGGTTTTGAAAAAAAATGTACTTCTAGGAGTAGTTTTACAGTACAGGCCAAAAGTTTGGACACACCTTCTCGTTCAATGTGTTTTCTTTATTTTCATGACTATTTACATTGTAGATTCTCACTGAAGGAATCAAAACTATGAATGAACACGTGGAGTTATGTACTTAACAAAAAAAGGTGAAATAACTGAAAACATGTTTTATATTCTAGTTTCTTCAAAATAGCCACCCTTTGCTCTGATTACTGCTTTGCACACTCTTGGCATTCTCTCCATGAGCTTCAAGAGGTAGTCACCTGAAATGGTTTTCCAACAGTCTTGAAGGAGTTCCCAGAGGTGTTTAGCACTTGTTGGCCCCTTTGCCTTCACTCTGCGGTCCAGCTCACCCCAAACCATCTCGATTGGGTTCAGGTCTGGTGACTGTGGAGGCCAGGTCATCTGCCGCAGCACTCCATCACTCTCCTTCTTGGTCAAATAGCCCTTACACAGCCTGGAGGTGTGTTTGGGGTCATTGTCCTGTTGAAAAATAAATGATGGTCCAACTAAATGCAAACCGGATGGGATGGCAAAAAAAAAAAATGTACTCTTACTCAGCTACATGAGGCCACATTGAGCTCCTTACTTTTCTTTTATTCCCCCTCATAGGGATCATTTTAATGTTTTATTTTGTTAGAGAGAGAGTGAGAGAGAGAGAGAGAGAGAGAGAGATCCGTTAGGCTAAACTATGTGACTGTGTTTCATCAATCAAACATAGCCGTAGCCGTGCACCCTCGTCACGTGGCCATACTTAATCTCAGGCGGGAGTGGGACGGGAGTTTACAGTTTTTTCACAGTCAGTCGGAGCAAGTCAAATGAAAATGGCAGAATCAACGGTCAGCGGGTCATGTCTTCCTTTTAACTAAAAGACGTTTTTGTTCCTTTTAATCAGACATAGTGATGTTTATTTACCTTGACAGTTTCGGAGGTAACTTCCTCCTTCAGAATGCGTCCAACTGACAGCCGGAGCAGCACCTGTCAGATCCGGCAGACCTGGTGCCGGTGTTCTGTCAAATCGTCCTACCTCCGCGAAACGTCCTACCGTGTCCCTAACCCTAACCCTAACTTTAACCTTGTCAGAATATGCTTCTACATTAGGGAGGATGTTCTGACAATTGAAATTACCTTGTCAGAATATGCTTCTAGCCAGGTAGGATATCTCGACGGGTAGGAAGGATTTTCAGAACACCGGCACCGGCCGCAGCACCGCATGGTGTGCGCGGCCACCCGGTCAGGTCACGTCTGCCGGATCTAATGGGTGTGCCGTGCATACAGATAATTATCAGATAACAGCTCTCATATCTTGCCACCGTTAATCAATAATCAGAGAAAATATAACACATCAGACACTGGAGTGGAGTGATGAGTGGAAAAATTTACAATAGGAAACAAGTCAGATTTGGCGTGATATTTCTCTCTTGAGCTTGAGAGCTTGAGATTGAGGTTGAATGCGTGACTGTCACGGCCAATGCCTGAGAGTTGGCAACCCTGCATTGTTTAGGCGGTCTGGAGTGATTGTATTTATCAGCACCGGAGTTATCAGGAGACTTTCGACAATGTCAGTGAATGACTGGGGGAAGAGAAATATGACAGCTGCCTTGGAGATGCTCCAGAACCTGGACATTTTATTTATTTATTTTATTTTTATTTATTATTTTTATCATTTATTTTACTTGAAGATTATTTTAATTTAACCTGTTTTTTATTTAATTAATTTTATTGATCGGATTAACTTTAATTTGCCTGAAGATGATTGTTTTGTATTGTTGTCTGTCTGATTGAATGCTTGTGTTAAAAAAAAAAAAAAAGACGTTACTCAACAGTTACTCAGTACTTGAGTAGTTTTTCCACCAAGTACTTTTTTACTCTTGCTCAAGTAATTATTTGGATGACTACTTTTTACTTGTACTTGAGTCATATTATTCTGAAGTAACAGTACTTTTACTTGAGTACCATTTTTGGCTACTCTACCCACCTCTGGTTTCCACCGCTCCGGAGTCCGGTGGCGGCGTGCTTTAGGCCTACACCGCTCCATCTGACACTTGGCGTTGTGCTCGGTGATGTAAGGCTTGCGTGCAGCTGCTCGGCCATGCAGCCTATCAGGAAACACAGCAGCAACAGCCTGTGGCATCGTCAAGGTAACATTAAGTCACAGGTAGTGTGCTATCCCGCCTTTCCTCCTATTTAAGGCCCCTCAAGTCCATACTCACTCAGGTGACCTCACTTCACTTTAAGTCTGTGAACCTTCAGTGCTCAGGACTTCGTGTTCTCAATGAAACGCAGCTTCAGAGACATGGAACAACAAAATGATCAGCCGGCGCCAATTAATGACGGGTAACCTGTTTCAACGTTGTTGTTGTTGTTGTTGTTGTTGTTGTTTAAATAGCCTATATATTTTATATATGATATTTATAATATAATATTAATTCATTAATTTATCTGTTTATTTATTTTGTTACTCATGTATTCTCTTTTCTGTGGGACATGTAGGCCTATCACTGTACAAACCTTACGGTAACGTTATGTAAAAGCTTAATTACTAAACGATACAGTTTTTAAGTGGTGCCAACTCAACATGTGAATAATTTGGCATAGACTAAATTACAGGACTGCGAAACCGAACTACATTCAAAAAATCTGGCGTTTCAGAGTTTTATTTAGGCTATCAGTCAAATGAAAACGAACACATTCATACCGGAATTTAAATTAACCACTCAATGATGCGGCATGATATAATCCACCAAGAAACACTTGTTTGAATAAAATAACCATTGTAATTATTGGTTCACAACGCAAGAAGTTACAATCCACCAGCGCGCCGACGGAATAACAAGACTCGTTAACTAACAAGTTATTTAAAAAAAAATACTCAAACTGTTTCTCTCAAATATTCTCTGACTTTAAGACTGTCTTCTAACGAAATATAAAAGCTTGCATCCTGCTCTAAGCGGTGCGTAGGTGCATGTGCAAGGCAACAGCAGTGTGCCATAGCCTACGCCTAAGAGAAATTCCAACATCCAGTGCCCGCAGGTGAACAGCTAGTACACACACCTCTTAAAACAGAGCACTCATGCCAGTTTCACCAATTTATTTTGGCACTTTGGACCAGTTATTGTGCAAAATCTGCCCATATTGATCAAAAAGCCCACATTTATCGATAACAAACAATACAAATGAATTAATAAATAGGCTAATAGTAACAATACTCTGGCTCACTGGAATTCCTAAATAAATAATAGTAGGCTAACAATACTGTGGCTCACGGGAATTATATATAATAGTAACAATACTGTGGCTCACAACAGGTCTAAAATATGGCATAATAATACAACAACAATGTAAGTGTTCACACCTGCACTTTTACGCAGATATGGCGCGACAGATTATCCTCCAATGCAGCGATAAACCATTTTCCATTTCTGCCCTTAAAATAAAGAACAAGTAAAGGGACGGCTCCGATGCCAACAACAGTGTAACTTGGTAAAGTGAAGCACCAGACTTGACAGTATTTGCCAACTTGACGTGTATCCCGCCCCTCCGGCTTGTGCGCACACGCAGAGAGAGAGAGAGGAGCGGGCAATTCTAAAAGCCAAAGAAATAGTGATAATGTTGCAGCACAAGTCTTGCATACACAATGATAATATTGTGATTCTGGGCTACATCACCAGTATTTTATTGTTACGAAAAGAAAACAATTTTTTTTCCGAGTTTTTTTTTCTCGTAAATTTGTGCCTTAATCTCAGAAGTTTCTTTTTTTTTTTTTTGTCCATACATTTCGGAGTATTTTTTTCTCGCAAATTTACCTGTTTGATTACAGAGGATATCCGATTTTTCCCTCATAAAGTTATGATTTTAACTCTCTTCACCCGGTACCGTAATTGTATTTTTTCTCCATAATACACTGCCGTTGTCACTTAATGTGGAGAGAAAATTATGTTCTTTTTTTTTTTCTTAGAATAAGGGATACAGTTTATCAATATATATATATATGTATATATATATATATATATATATATATATATATATATATATATATATATATATATATATATATATATATTAATACAATGTCATTTTTAATGTATTTCAAAACCTGCCCAGTGGCAAACCAGCTCAACTCCTGTCCAAGCTACCAAGTTCATTGTCCCTCTCTTGTAGCAACAGAAAGCGAGAGGACATCCTGGAAAGTGCACAGTATTTTATGGGTGTCGCGCTGCTGGCGGCTCGGAGGAGCAGGGACCCAAGCACGCAGGTAAACACATATAAACACACACAACGATTCACTTACACGTCACACAAATCCATTTTTTCCTGCAGGTCATAGCATTTTTGGAAAGTCTACTTGAGGAAATGAGGAAAGCTGGCGAATTTAATAAATTTTTAGTAGTGGAATATCATGAAATTTTGTCAGCCTCAATTTAAATTGATCAGTGTGAAAGGGGAATGCTGAGAAATAGAAAAATGAGCATATGACTGTGTGAGCTTTATAAAGACTCCCTTTGATAGTGTTTTGCTGTTGTAAAATTGTAAAATTATGGCTCCATCTACTTCCATTGGATAAGAGATGGCTAGTGTTTTAGAATATGAGTTTGCCATGAAAGCTTGTGAGTGAAGCTTTCTTTGGGACAGTAGTAAGTATCCGATACCCACAAATGTATTATGAGTGAAGTATCCCTTTAGGACTGTACATTTTTCTCAGACATTTAGTGAGGGTGAGTGTTTGCTACATGTCTCAATAATGTACAAGCTTACTTTACAGTCGTAGGAAATGTGCTCTATAAATAAAATTTGATTTGATTTGTGCCAGGCCAGCCATTAACTTGGTAGAATGTGAATCGGGTATGTCCACAGAATTGAGTGGACCTCTGTGATCTGTCTGTGGAGGAAATGTATGTGAGGTTTAACATCCCCTACTTGATTCTATTTATTTCCACATTCATCCCACAAATGTGTGAAAAGTTCCCCAAAGTGTCCAAGTGAGCCTAATTACCAAGGTTTTGCAACATTTAGGATTAAGCCTGTGAACTTCTTTTGCTACGATTTTTTGGACAGCTTTCTCCCATATTGAATTTTGTCAAACCTCTACAAATTTGTCCACTGTCCCAAACTTGGCACATGGGATATCTGACCTGGTCTAAAAACAAGTTAACAGTGTGTCTTTCATCCCCTTCAGTTGAGATATTGAACACTGCAGTATTAAGTTGATCTGGCCAATCAGCAGTGCTCTGTGCTTGGATC
This sequence comes from Myripristis murdjan, assembly GCF_902150065.1. Taxonomy (NCBI): domain Eukaryota; kingdom Metazoa; phylum Chordata; class Actinopteri; order Holocentriformes; family Holocentridae; genus Myripristis; species Myripristis murdjan. Next base: position 4,158,663 of record NC_043988.1, read on the forward strand.
CCATCAGCTGCTGCTTACAGCTGTCATTCTGTAATTCATACCAGCAGAGAAAATAGATTATGGCCAATCTGATGGCTCCTAGCAACTTGACACACACTGACTGTTATGTGCCCTGTTATGTGTTTAAAAGTTAATGGGTAGACAAAACTGTCCAATTGTCAAACAGGTTGGAGCCTGTATAGTGAACGAGGAGAAGAAGATTGTTGGTGTGGGTTACAATGGTATGCCCAATGGTTGTGGTGATGACTCGCTGCCATGGCGCCGATCAGGTGATAACCCTGTGGAAACAAAGTACTTTTATGGTAAGCACACACATACACACACACACACACACACACACACTTCCTCAAAAAACAAAAAAAAACAAAAAAAAACAGGTTGCAAACTTGTAAGGACCTATTACTACACAGAAAAATAATAAAACATCAATATTCTATGTGCCTCTCTTTTTTCTTATTTAGCAAAAGTGTCTATTAATGAAGAGAAGCTTCAGCAAAAAATCATATTTGAAAATGAAGGGATTTTGATTATATGATGTGAAATCTCTAGTACCCCAGCATCATTTGCAAAATGGTTTGTTGCAATGTAAATGTGGGAAAAACTAATTTTTGAACAGTAGTGGATTTGAACAGTAGTCAGTACTGTTACCCAAAACCTGTCCAGCCTGTCCAGCCGTCAGTTTAAAAGCAATATGAGGGATAAAGACAGAGTGAGATTACAGTAACAGCAGGTAAATGCCATAGCCTATTAGTTGTGTTGATTTGAAAATGCTGCCAACTGCAAAAAACAGAGAAGGCATCATGACATATTTGAAACTGGAGCCTCACAGGCTCACCAGCACATTGTGTAATGCACTGTGTTATTATAGCCAGCATGATACTAGGATGCTGTCATTCAAACAGACCAAAAGAAAACTCAGCGAGTGACAAAGTAAACCATGGTCATATCAGCTGATTTTTATTTTTTCACGCTTTTTCCTGGGTTGTATTATGTTGACAGTATGTGTTTTTTTCCAGTATAAGACAAATGGCAGTAAATATATGCATATGTATCTTGAACTGCATCAGTGCCTTAGTGAATTAAATGAAGATAGGGTGTTGGTGATTTTGTTGAATGAGTATTATTGCACTGACTGGAGCTTTCCTGCCCCTGCTCCCACAGTGTGTCACGCAGAGCTGAATGCCATTATGAATAAGAACAGTGCTGACTTGAAGGGCTGCACAATCTATGTGACTTTGTTCCCCTGCAACGAATGTTCAAAGCTCCTCATCCAGGCAGGTGCGTGTGGAAAGTACACACACACACACACACACACACACACACATTTACTTTATAGTCTAATGTCTGCAGGGTTGCACTGACAGATTTTGGAAGGGCTCATGTTTTTGAATTCAACATGCAGATAGCAGATGCTTTGCATGGAAGTTTGATAAAGGTCAACTAAACTGAAGTTTGGTAGGGCGCTGGGTCGTTTAGTTCACACATGGTGGTAAAACGTCATTAGTTCCTTCATGATCTGCTGAACTGCTAATCTAGAATTAGCAGTGTATTTCTACCTTCCCCATTCACTTCCACAGTGCAGCAAAACAGCTTCCAAAATCACATTAGCAGATTATGCAAATATAAAAAACAATTCCGGGGATCAGTATTTTGAGGAAATTAAACAGCTGGTTTCTTGTTATTTTCTTAGTTTTCTAGGAAAGTGTATTTTAGCCAAATCTCAAGTTTACCTGAATACCGTATTTCACCAATTAATCGCCCAGGCGTTTAATACGCAAAATCAACTTGGATCCCAGGCGTTTAAAAGAACCAGGCGGCTATTCGCTGCAGGCCTTTATTTATTTTTACACAGACCTGCACCAGGCCATTATTGTGATGACAGTTACTGTGCAACATATTTACAGTCGGTCGATTTAAGATTACGGTATTTTGACAGAAAACGGAAGTGCCGCACAGTCATTGTGCGGCTAACTGTTTACTTCTGCAAAAATAAGGTGAATAGCCTTATTTTGGGTTTACCTCAATATAATGCAGATAATCGCCCCGGCAGTTATTCGGGTGGGTGTTTAATGTGCAAAATGGGTGCAGACCCCAGGCGTTTAAAAGAACCAGACGTCTATTTGCGACCGGGTGATTAATTTGTGAAATACGGTATATGAAATGGATTTGGACTGTTTTAATTGTTTTTTTTATTCATTGGCAGTGGGTCTGATCTTCCACATTATCAATAATCATTTTCATTCTGTATCTTGGACATTTACTCAATGAAGACGTGTTTGTTTCTGTACTTGCAGTGGGCAAATGAGACGTGGCTCTGTGCTGACAGCTTATATGTGTTAGACATTTAGTGATGTTGGGGAGGGCGCTGATGCAGGATGAACTTTATATGTTAGACCTACTGAGTTTGCTAAAGGCAAATCATTGCCACCCTTGAGTTAAAAAAAAAAAAAGATGTAAATGCACAAACATGACTCACTGCATGCACAGCATGATAGTGTTTTATATCAACATTAACCGTTTCATTGGAAAAAATGGGAATGCCTCAGAGATTTCCCAGCTGGAATATGAAGAATAAGTGGTTTACATGCACATTCATCACAGAGTTGGTGAATATGCAGATTTTGCAGAGAATGTGTATAATCTTTACTGAGACTATTAGAGTATCTTACAATCTAATCTGACAAGTAGCATGACTCTACTGATAGGACATCTAATAGTATTTCTTCTTTTCTTCTGCCTTTTTGCTGCCTTCATCCCGTCATCATTCCTTACTCTCTGTCCAGGCATTAAGAACGTCATCTATTTATCTGATAAGTACCATAAGTTGGACAACGTGATTGCTTCCAAAAAGATGCTTGACTTGGCAGGCATACCATACGAGTAAGTAATACCCTCTCTGTCTCTCACACACATAAAAAAAAAAACAAAACAAAACTGGCTGTACCTCACCTCAAAACTCCCCTGATGTGTTTTGCTTCCTCAACCTGCCCTGTCTCTTTCTACTCTACTGCACTCTACTCTAGTTAGCGAATTTCCCCAAAATGAGAAGAGACCTGCTCCATCCAGGTGTTTGCGGTGTAGGTGCTTTACCTCGTTCCATAGGAATAAATGTATGGAGACAACAAAAATAAATAATAAATACATTATAGAGAGGAGAGAACACTCGACATATGGATGTTGAAAAAAAGTAAAGTTTGTTTGTTTGTTTGTTTTTTAATGAATCAACCTGCCATGTTCTGATGGGTACCATCGGGTTCTGGTTGACTTTGACTTTGGGGTTGTCACACGCCTTTCAAAGACATGTGACAGCCCCACAGAACCGGTAGAGAAGAATGTGGTGAGATGAGCTAGTGGGTAAGATAAGATAATTCCAGTATCTAACTAACCAAAACCAAAAGTAATCATGTGACCTCAAATTAAGGAAGCAGAGTTCACATTATGGATTCCATCTTGGACTCAAGGAGACAGTGGTGAGCAAACCAGAGACAAAACACTTTGTCATGCCACGTAAATGAATCATATTACTAAAGTAATCAGTCTTGTGTCTTAATTAAAATAGATCAGATTTGGACATTGTTACATGTTAATTTAAGTCCCTGTGAGATACAAAACAAGCTCACAAATTTAACCTAATGGTGGATCTGAGCCTGTGAGAAACAGTTTTGTCAGAATGAAGGCTGTGGGGTAAAACATGCCAGTGATGTTGGGGCAAGTTGAGCCTATGGCTCAATTTACCCCAAAAGTTTAAATACATATGTACATAGTAACCTGTGTATTTATTTTCTGGAGATGAAATCAAAACGGTAAGGTAGAACAAACAAGGACCATAAGATGGACAGAATCACACTGAAGAGGTACAGCAACAAACAAGAGAGGACGTTTCTAGACTTGCATTTGAGTTAGCAAGCAAGACCAGCATTTCACCACATTCATAAATTTGAATTTTTGGTTGAAACAGCCACTTTATAATGTTCTACTCTTGTGGCTCACAAAGTCATCAACATGAATAAACTACAGAGCTGATAATTGGCTGTGGAAAACAAATGTTTCCCTGGGGACTATTTTCCCTAGCGGAGGGACTGTTTCACTGTGTCCAATTTCAAGTCATCAAAACACAGCAGTGCTGCAGCTTTTAGGAATGATAGGATGATTTTTATTACAGCAATGGAATAGTGCTGTGAAGAAAGTTTGAAGACTCTAAAAGTTTCATATCGTTTTCATTTTCATATCGTAGTGGAATGAATGGCTGGATTAAAGCGAGGAAAAATGATATCAGAGTTGCAAAATACCACTGCTTGCTTTAGGAAAGGATTAGCAGAAATGTGAAGTATATTAGAGTACAGTATAGTAGATATTAAGCTAAACATGCAAAATCACTGGCATGTTTCTTTAATAGACATCAATAAAAATGACTTTTGTCCTAAACTAGGTTTTCACTGTCTTGTTGTTTCTGTCTGTGCATCTCATGAGTGTTGTTTTTTGTTTTTGTTTTTTTTTCTTGTGTGTTGGCAGGCAGCTCAAGCCCAAGGAGCCTCGGCTTGTCATTGACTTCAGTTCCAATTGAAAATGAAATCTGCTCAACTTGGGGAGCCAGTGAATGAGGAGGACAGGCATGGGAGGAGAGAAAAAGTTTTTATATCCAGGATGTTCAAGAGCATTTAATTTGATGCTTCTCCCTCTGTGGCTCAGTGTGGTAAAAGGGTCTATCTTTCTGTTTTCATCTGTTTCTTGTACTCCCTTAGTCTTAGAAATGTACAAGGGCTCTCAATACATTGACTTGACTGGAAAGTTGTTTGTGTCCATAGTTCCAAAGACAACAAAAAGATTTGACTTTTAAACTTTTTGGGGAAGGAACTCATTGTCTCGTGGCTTTCTACACAACACATCGTGAATCTGACATGGACTTTTCTTAGGACCTTTTTCCAAAACAAATTTTAAAAAGAAACTTAGGAAGATATTGGTGGATAAGTCGCAGTGTTCTCTGCTGCTGGATAAATAAAGAGGTTTAATCCCACATGAGCTCTTTAATCTCCGATCCTTTATAACTATGGATCATCTTATGTATTTATGAGAGTCTTTGTACATTTTGATATAAGTTATATGGGCTTTAGGTTTCAGAACTTTGGAAAAAAATACGTTTTAATTGTATTTTCAGTCTCATCATTGAGTTCAGGTGTGAGTAGGCTTCTGTGATGGAAAACAGTACCTACACCTGTTTTAACTAGGTTTGGGGGGGTTATAGTGTGTTTGTACTCTACATAGGTAATATGGGTCAGATCAGAGTTCAATTTAGCTTTATATTCATCTTAATGCAGTTAAATGTGGGAACAGGCAATTTAAAGTAACTTTCTGTATGCATAAGTCCAAGCAATTGTATACAAGTGGAATACACACACAGCTCTTGATTCAGAAGCAAGAATGTGTGAATGGAATGAGCCACCAGAGATGGATGTTTTTGAAAACACACCTTTTTCTTTCCATTTTGGCTCTCTGATCACAGGAAATTTTTGTTTTTGAAACTTTTGGAAAACACTCCCAAAGGTGGAATTTTTTTTTTTTGAAAATGGCGTTTTCCTTTTGGTGTGTGGATGGTGAAAACAATTTGATAATGCTGATGTCATCATCACAACTTTGCGTCTTTGCACTTGCTCACAGCAGGATGCTGAGCTCACGTCACCTGGTGTCACCTGCATGTTCACATGGGCCCGTGACATCAGGCTCAGTTAGTTTCAACAACTTGTATTCATTTGTTAGTTTTAGGAGGAGCTCCACCCCTCCTCTGTCCAGATCAACCACTCAGCCTTGTTTTACCACTCCAGATTCCTTTTCCCTACAGTTTTGGATATTGTTAATATGTTTTGACCATATCCCAACTAACTCTGGGATATCGACAAATCACTGCAGTCACTCCTTAGCTGCTTTGAGCATACACGTATCACAAAAACATATATAGCCTAAAATTATTGTTTATTTTTTATTGTAGAATTTGTTCTTGTTGCAAAAATGTTGATTTTTTTCTGTTTGTGGGGGAATACATTCTTTTCCATAGGTTGCCTGCTGCGTACTGAAATTAATCTTCTGGCTTGTGCTTTTACATCTACTGCTCAACTGTGTAACTTGACAGCATCATTCCTCTTCAGCACATGGTGCAATGGAAGTCAGTAAAATCTTGGGACCACAAGTTTTTTCCAGTTTGATTCTGTACACACACACACACACACACACACACACACACACACACACACACACACACACACACACATTTACTGTACACATGTAGAACAACTAGATGGGTTATTGAATAACTGAGTGTAATTGCATCAGCTTTTCAACATTTAAGGACGTCAAGATGACAAATATATACTTAGATGGGCCCAAGAGCAGAAGTGGTTGCTCATATTTGTTCCACCCCTATATCTCAGAACCAGAACATAATTATCTTGTGACATCAAGTCTGGCTCTTATTATTTAATCATCTCATTATCATGATGGCACATACATTGGATGGATGCTAATCTGCTTGAAGTGAATAGTTAAACACTTGGCAGTCAGTGAAGTATGGTTTCAGTTGGCCAATGTGTTATCTTTCAGTTATAGCAATAGGCATAGCCAGTTTTTATTTTTGCCATCAATCAGATCAATCAATCAGGGATCAGAATGAGACATATTTATATGCTAACTGATAGATGTTGTAGAGACATATTGCACAAGAGAACTAGGTGTTACCTCCACATTTAAGCTCATATATTGAACTGCATATGTTATAGGTATCAAATCAACAGTTTTCTTTCTCTCCAGAATAAAAATCACTGATGCTCTCTTTGCCCAGTGCACTGCATTTTTAAAACTAGTGAGGCATGAGGGACAGAACTGAAACGTGAGGTATCGTTGCACTTTGGTGTTGCTGAGATCACAATTGTTGTCCCATTTGTTTTGCCAAACCAAACCAAGCCAAGCAAGTCTGTTACTGTAGCAGGAGCACAGAGACTATAGAGGACACAGCAGGTGATAACTGATCAACACACTGGGATTTTACTGTAGTCACAGTAGGCGACATGCAAAAATTGCAAGGATGAATCACTTACCCATAAGTACCTCACAAGGAGCAACAGTTGGGCACACGACATATAGACAGTTTGGTACAGTTACCCAATTACAGCAAAACTGGACTTTGGTTGAGTGTTGGGTTACATAGTTAACAGGGCGTGATGTAAGTCCACATGGTCGTGAAATATCCTTTTCACCCAATCTCCCCTCGGGGATCAATAAAGCATTTCCGATTTTGATTCTGATTCTGATTAACAGCTCTGTGCTCCCTTTTCTTTCTGATGCAAGGTTACTATGTGGAAGTTTCCCTCAGACACCACCTACCACTTTTCATATTGGCATAATCCACGATGTTCGAGTTTGTTTATGTGCTAAAACTGTTACTTTGGGAGCTGTTTTTCCTTGTTATGGAAATTAATGGGGAGATGTCAATACAGTATTGTGAATAGCAGTCCAAGGGAGTATAGAGCAACTAATGAGGATATTTCACCACCATGTGGACACATATCCAAATCACAATACAACCCAACGCTCTATAAAATTCAGATTTGCTTTAACATGATAGTTAGGATTCTTAACCTTAAAGTGGTATTTGTTGGTCCATGCGAGTATAATACATCCACCAGTTCCAGTTCCTTGTGTTATAAAAAGGGAGGGGGGTGAGTAAAGAAGAATTTAAAAAGTAAAAATTTAAGGAAAATTACCAAAACAAGTAAAAACTACTGTAAAATTTGTAAAGAGGGTGAAATAAACCTTTTTGAACCTTTTAATAAACCTCACCCATGGATTCCTGGGTATCAAAGAGTTACACAACCATTTGACAATCAGTATTTGTCTGTGTGTTGGACAGCTGTTGCCAACTTGTAGTTAGGTTCTGACACCACAAGAGGGCGTCTGTTTATGCCCAGGAAGAGCTTGAGGTTCTCAGTGTGTGTGATATCATTGTTTGTCTTTTGCTCAGCAGTGAAGTTGCATCTGAGAACTCAGATCAAGCACCACAACGTGCCTCCAGATCCATTAAGGATATAAAACAAGGACATGAATGTGAATATGAGTCTTTCTGGAATTCATCAATAATGTGACATGAAAGGAGAGCCCCACTTGAACAGCAGAGTTCATGAATCATATTGTTGAAGTTCTTAATTCCTGTTTAAGCTGTGTTTGAAATAGACATGAATTATTCAAGTAAATATATCAGTAAAGATTTGTAGCTTTTACTTCAGATTGTTTCAAAACCTTGATGTCACAGAATGAGACACAGGGAAATTGCACAATCAGCTTATAATGCATCCTGTTGATTTCGTACACAGAATATTCAGCTCAGGAGACTTTGCACATACTGCTTTCTGCAGAAATTGTGTTTTAAAGCATCACTTTATTCATTGATATCAGTTAACCATTCATATAACAGAAATAAACCCATGCCTTTTGCTGACAAAAGGTCTCTTACGACTATTTGTCATTTTTACTATTATGCAGTTTCTCGCATTCAGATTCTCCATCAATTGGAATGGACAGAAAATTTTTCACATAACACAATGTAATCCTTTTTTATGACTGCATTTAGAGCAGAAATCCACCAGTACAGTTTGTGTTTTTGTGTTTGGAACGTAATGGGGCTGGAAATGGGATAGACTGACTCTCTTAGCACTACAATCGCCTTGCAAAAATGGCGCACCAAGTGCATCCAAGTGCATCGACATATTAACAAGCTCATTGATATGATGAAAAGTGTCAGAGAGAATGTTTAGACCTGAAATGGGGGTGAATTAAGGGGGTGTGATTATGTGAAGAAAGTCAGACACAAGCTTCATATTACAGTTTTTTATGATCGCTTAAGCACGGTTTTCAAAACAGGGCCCCGATTTTCAAAACACTACACACAATTAGCACAACCACACACACAATATGCAGAACACCTCAAATCCTGTGCAAAATGAAACACTCTTGTAAAAATTATACACTAATTTATATTAAAAAATATATATATATTATGTTACCATATGAAACACACACATTTCATAAGGCAGCTGTGTTGAACTTCAAACACTTTTAGCAATTCTACCTCTCAGTGTTTAGCCTGCTGTAAGTGAAGTTCACAGAGAAAGTGCAAATATACAATGTGGTAAATTCACAAAACACAAGATCAATAATGCAGACTATTGAAAATATGATTTATTTCACTTCATATGCTCAAAATCAGTCAACATGGACAATCACAACAAAACATGTCCCAAGATTTATGTTACCATAGTAGTGTAAATAACACTGTAAGCCCAGAAAATAGACAAATATAAAATATTGTGCTACTAAGTACAGGTTACAAGTACTGTAAAGTAAAAGAAAGAAAACAAAAAGAAATCTGAAAAAAAGTCCCAGGTGACCATGTGTGATGCAACACATGTGAGATGTGAGACAATGTGAGAATATGATGTGTGTATGATCTGTGGTTGGTGTGTCTACAATTGAGCAGTCGAATGTTTGCACACTTGCTCGCTGTATACTGGAAAAAGTGACTGAAAAAAACTGTACTGTGCTGTAAAGTACAGTATACTGTAGACTGTATACAGTTTGGAGTTAACACCTTTCATATTTATTTTATTTTTTGGTTATTTTGGAAACAGTTGTTACTGTGAAAAGAGCCTCTGCTGTGACGTCATAATGCTGAGCAGCAACGTTCCAGTGAGGCTTTGTGACGTCAGCAGAACTCAGAGCACAAACAGGCGAGCAGAGGAGCTTCCTGTCAGTTCACCTGAAACATTCAGGAGGAGCAGTGCCAAGAGACACACACACACACACACACACACACGAGTGAAAACAGCTGGACCTCACCTGTGCTGAAGGTAAGTGTTTGCTCAGATGGGCTCACTGACCTCAATCTGACCTGATGTGACAGTCGTGTGATGGAACGAGCCGCTTTTCTCTCTCATCACAGAGTTGATTGGAAAGACACCAGTGGGAGTGGAGGCATTACAGTTTGTTTTTTTTTGTTTTCGTTTGCTTGAACTCATTTTGCAAATGCTTTGCTCACTGTGCCAAAACTCTAAACACAAGCAAATAAGACACAACACCTGGAAATGAACCGTTCACATTTATGGCAAACTGAAACACTGTCATCAAAACTTCAAAATCCTTTGTCAAAATGTAACTCTGATGACAAAAGAATACACATTTCCATCATATGAACACACTTTCACATCAGCAGCAACACAATAACACACTCAACACAAAACACTGCATTTTTTACTTTACAGTACAGTACAGTTTTTTTCAATCACTTTTTCCAGTATAATGGAACTGGGATCCACTTTGTCGTCATCTTCACCTCCAAACCACAGCAGAAGTTTTCTTTTGCAAATGTGTTCATAGCTATTACTTTGAGTTTTCCTGTGTAATACTGTATGTGAATTACAGTATTTCAGTTTTTGCCATCAATACAGTTAAATTTGACTTCAGAGTCTTTCTGAGTTTGGATGCAATTCTTTCCTGTCAGTTGACATTTGAATGTGCAGCTCACAGGAGAACCTTGTTCAAACTGACAGCTGTATTTTGTATTGTGCTGTCAGCTGTGTTACAGTACAGTAGAGCTGACTGAAGGAATCTACTCATTTGGGCAGAAGTTGAGTTGTTTGAGGGAAATCTTGGCTTTTGCTACTTGTCTTCTGTATGAAATAGTGTGTGGTGTTGAGGAGGAAGTGTGTTGCAGAATAGCAAACACAGTTCAGAGCAGCACATGTGTCTAAGGTGTGGCCACGCTGTGTTGAAGGTTTAGCTCCAATGAGTTCAAGTTTGGTCACGTTGGTTTAAGCAGATGTTCTTAGTGTGTAAGCAGTCCAAAAAAACTGTAATAGAATATTAATATTAATTAACTGGTAGTTTAATATTAACACTACACACTGACAGTAGAAATGAAACACGTGTGTGTGTTGTGCTCTCTCTCTCTGCAGGACACACACACACACCCGGCCGACCGGCCGGCTGCTCGAAGGCTGAGCAGGCAGCACTCACAGCGGACTGGCAGCTCGCTGACCTCTGACCTCTGGGACCACAGCAGCACCTCCACGCCTGGTACACACACACACACACACACACACACACACACACACACAGGTATCCACATGTGTACAGTATGGATGTGTATTCAGAACATAACACATGATCAAATAAGGGAAAAGGGTCTGTCATTTCAGTCCACATGTGTTCTTGTGGCCTGTTGGAAAATGGTGTGTTTGTGCAGACTGGGGCCTAAACAGTCTCTCAAATTATTCCTACAGAGAGACAGTGTGTGTGTGTGTGTGTGTGTGTGTGTGTGTGTGTGTGCGCTCAGGTCAGTAATGGTAAGTGTCATGGATGTGTGACGCTTTGTAGCCAATAAATAAAACCTAAATAAAGTGATATAAGTTTGTTATTTCATTATCAGCTTCAGTTATTTCATTTTTTATGTTTTATTTTATTTTATTTTTGTTTTGAAGCCAGCTGATAATGTTATAAGCAGCCAATAATGTGATACCTGTGATGAAGGTGTATTGACTGTGGTTTGATTGGCAGATACTCTGGAGAAAATGTATGTCTACCTGCCCGTCTGTATGCCGGTGGCCCCTCCCTCTGTGGTGGCCCCTCCTCCTGTGGTGGCCCCTCCCTCTGTGGTGGCCCCTCCCCCTGCGGCGGCCCCTCCTCCTGTGGCAGCCCCGCCCACCTGTGGCGGCGCCCCCAGCCAACAGAGCTGCCTCTGCGAAAAGCCAAGCCAGCAGACTCGGAGTCTCCTGGAGGCTCACGAGAAGCTGGGCAGGCTGGCAGAGAGAGACAGGGTGAGGGAGCAGAGGATGTCCCTGCTGTCCCAAAAGATGAAGCTCCAAGAAGAGCACAGTGCCAAGAAGATCGCTGAGCTCCATGATGTCATCCAGGAGCACAAGGCCACCATCAAAAGGCACAAGAAAACCATCAAGGAGCAAAGCAAAATGATGGAGGCCCAGAGTGTGAGCGTCCAGCGAGAGAGGCAGCACTACTGGACGCTCCTGAAGAAGAGGGACAACACCATCAGAGAGCAGGACGAACTCATCCACAAGCTCCATCGCACCATCGACAACGTGCAGAAACACCTGAGGGCCGTGGAGGAGTTCAACAGCAGACACAAGGAGGACAGGAAGGAGCTGAGGCTGCAGAAACAAGGGAAGGAGGAGGGAGAGAGAGAGCAGGAGGAAAGAGAGGAGAGACAGGCGGAGGAGGGAGAGAGAGAGAGGGAGGAAAGAGAGGAGAGACAGGCGGAGGAGCGAGAGAGAGAGAGGGAGGAAAGAGAGGAGAGACAGGCGGAAGAGGGAGAGAGAGAGGAGGAGGAAAGAGAGGAGAGACAGGCGGAGGAGGGAGAGAGAGAGAGGGAGGAAAGACATGTCAGGAGAGCCATGCTGAAGAAAAACAGAAAAGAGGAAGAAAGAGAAGAGCAACCAGTGAAGGAGAGAAAGAGAGAGAAGGATGCAAGACATCACAGGAGAGAAATGCTGGAGAAAAAGAGGAAAGAGGAAAGAGAAAAGCAGCAGACAGAGGAAAGAGAAAGAGAGGACAGACGAGAGATGAAGGAGGAAGAAAGAGAGGAAGAAAATAAAGAGGAAGAAAGAGAAAAGCAACAGCCAGAGGAGAGAAAGAGAGAGAAGGATCAAAGACTTGTCAAGAAAAAGTTGCTCAAGAAAACCAGAAAGGAAGAAGAAAGAGAGGAGCAACCAGTGAAGGAGAGAAAGAGAGAGAAGGATGCAAGACATCGCAGGAGAGAAATGCTGGAGAAAAAGAGGAAAGAGGAAAGAGAAAAGCAGCAGACAGAGGATAGAGAAAGAGAGGACAGACGAGAGATGAAGGAAGAAGAAAGTGAGGAAGAAAATAAAGAGGAAGAAAGTGAGGAGGAAAATAAAGAGGAAGAAAGTGAGGAGGAAAATAAAGAGGAAGAGAGAGAAGAAAATAAAGAGGAAGAAAGTGAGGAGGAAAATAAAGAGGAAGAAAGAGAAAAGCAACAGCCAGAGGAGAGAAAGAGAGAGAAGGATGCAAGACATTGCAGGAGAGAAATGCTGGCGAAAAAGAGGAAAGAGGAAAGAGAAAAGCAGCAGACAGAGGAAAGAGAAAGAGAGGACAGACGAGAGATGAAGGAAGAAGAAAGTGAGGAAGAAAATAAAGAGGAAGAAAGTGAGGAGGAAAAAAGTGCAGAAAAAGAGAGTGAGAAGGAAGAAAGTCTTGAGGAAGAAATAAGAGGAAAAAAGTGTGGAGGAAAATAAAGAGGAAGAAAGGGAGGAGGATAAAAGTGCAGAAAAGAGAGTGAGGAGGAAGAAAGTGTTGAGGAGGAAAATAAAGAGGAAAAAAGTGAGGAGGAAAAAAGTGCAGAAAAAGAGAGTGAGGAGGAAGAAAGTCAAGAAGATGAAATTGAAGAGAAAGAAAATGTGGAGGAAGAAATGAAAGAGAATAAGAGTGAAGACAAAGAAGAAGAGGGGAGAGAAGTGGCAGAAAAAGAGAGAGAGAAGACAGAGCAGGAAGAGGAGGGAGGAGGAGAGGAGAAAATGGCTGAGGAAAAAGAGAGAGAAAAAGAGGAGCAGGAGGAGGTGAAGAAGGCAGCAGGGGGCGCTCAAACATGGAGCAGCAAAGCTGCTGCCAACCTGCAGAGCGGCGACACCGAGCTCCCACAGCAGAAAACAGGCCAAGAAGAAAAGACAGGAGCAGAGCCGGGAGGAAGGAGGGAGACGCTCCAATGGCCTCCTCTCTCTCCAAAAGAGCTGCAGGAGCCACTCAGCAGACACCAACTAAGGGAGGAGATCGCCAGAGAGAGACAGAGAGAGGAAGAGAGAGAACGGAGGAGAGCCCAAGAGCACAGGAAGAGGATGGAGGCGGAAAAGAGGTACAAGAAGAAGAAAGAGCTGGAGAACATGGAGAGAGAAGAGGAGCGCAGGAGGAAGGAGCTGCAAGAGAGGAGAGAGAGAATCCAGAGAGCGCTGCAGGAGATCGCACAGGAAGACAGGGACAGGCTCCAACAACAGACGGGAGCAGAGGAGGAGAGGAAGAGGATGGAGGGACAGATGAAGCTGGAGAGCATGGAGAGTGAAGAGGAGGAGTGGAGGGAGGAGCTGGAGGAGAAAGAGAAGAGCCAAGGAGCCCAGGGCAAGAACGACAAGAAAGAAGCCCAGGACTTCTGGGACACGCTCATCCAAGGGATCAGAGGGGAGGAGGAGGAGACGGGAGAGGAGGAGGAGGAAGAGGAGGAGGAGGAAGAGACGGAGGAGGAGACGGAGGAGGAGGAGGAGCCCAAAATGAAGCTGGGCGTCCTGGACAAGCTGAAGAAATGGAAGTTGGACAGAGAGAAGGAGCAGATCCTGAAGAGGATTGAAAAGTCTCACATGAAGGAGGAGAAGTTCTGCTCGCTCTGTAAAGGTCAGTGGGTCTGTTTCCATGGCAACAGAGTGCACTTTGCTCCAGCTTCACTCTGCAGGCCACACTAACCTCTCACCTGCTTCCTGCAGAAAACTGCTGTCAGCACGTCAAGGACATCGAGACGCACAGGAGGAAGAAGCTGAGGCGTCAGGACGAGGACAGACAGAGGGAGGAGCTGCGCTGGAGGGACAAAGTGATGGAGAAGGCGCAGAAAAAAGAGGAGAAGAAGAAGAAAAGGGAGGGCGGGCGGAAGAAGTCCTACTTTGAAAAGTTCCTCCGTCTCCTCTGAAATTGGACATTTTTTATTTTATTTCACACTCATCTTGAAAAAAAATAGGATGAGATCTTCCAGACACACACACACACACACACACACACAAAACCACCACCCACCTGCCCCTTTCAATTCCAACAAGCCCTGCTTCCTTTAGCCCTTACACACACACACACACACACACACACACACACACACACACACACACACACACAAAACCACCCCCCCATCCCTCTCATTTCCAACAAGCCCTGTTTCCCTTTAACCCTTACACAGTGCACACACACACACACACACACACACACACACACACACACACAGCCCTAAGATGGTCTCATCCTGATGGATTTTTTTTTCAAGATGAGGTCACGCTCTTAAAAAGGATGTCATTTCCAACAGACGGCGAGACGCCGCCACATCCTTTTTCAGAGTGTGAGGCGGGCGGCACGGTGGCCCAGTGGAAACACTGCGGCCTCACAGCAGGAAGGGCGGGGCTTCAGCCTCCGGCCCCGCCCCCTCTGTGGGAGTGGGCGTGGTCTCCCCGTGTCTGCGTGGGTTTTCTCCGGGCGCTCCGGTTTCCTCCCACACTTCAAAACCCGCGGGTGGCGACGCGGCTGCCGCTTCAATAAAGCTGTCGCTGCTTGATGCTTTGTTCTGTGGAGTCTCTGCTTTGGGAGCAACACAAACTTCTGCATTATTTCCTGCAGGCTCAAGTGCTGCCGCTTCAATTTCACAGGAGGGAGAGCATCCAAGAAGATTTGCTCAAGAGCCCACGTCAGTGCACTTTGGAGCTCCTTTCATTTTGTCAAACTTCTCACTTTTCCTCTCTTCCATCTCAGACTTTTTACTTTTGACTGCACTCCATTTCCTCAGGGCATTTTATTACCAAAACCTGTGGTTGCTACATTTACACTGATGACTATGAGGAGATTATTGTGCAGAATTATGAGCAAATGTGTGTAGAGAGTTGTGTAAATGTGTACAGGAATCTGCACATGTGTACTCAGAATCTATGAGCACATTTACAGATTCATCTCCACATTCACTTTCAAAACTGACCACAGATTTGGAGATGGTATAGGCCGGGAGCCAGGTCCACCCCTCAGGATGTTTTTTGCTAAGTTTTTTTCAGTATGATTTCCTGTTATCTTATACCTTGGGCCATCATGAGTTGATACCGACCACCCCCAACTCGGTGACGTTTTGTCTCAGGGGCCAAAAAAAAAAAGCCTTTTGGGAAAAGCTCCTGGTGAAATGATGTAATTGTACATATTAAGGTACTGGAACTGTGCCGGCCACAGTGCTGCACACGGTCACACAGAGGAGACATGAGAGGAAACATGAGAACAAGCT
The DNA here is from genome assembly GCF_902150065.1 of Myripristis murdjan. Taxonomy (NCBI): domain Eukaryota; kingdom Metazoa; phylum Chordata; class Actinopteri; order Holocentriformes; family Holocentridae; genus Myripristis; species Myripristis murdjan. The sequence goes on from NC_043988.1 coordinate 4,174,738, forward strand.
GCTGTCCTGTGGTTCCACATCATCATGTTAATATACTGATAGTGCAGCAAAGCCAACGTGCACATCTTCTTCATGTTCAGGGCCCACAGGCTGACTCTCCCCCAGGTGACGTGGTTTTGCTCTGCAGGGACACAAACCCAGAGAGGTTTGGCTTTGTGCCTCTGACAGACGTTTGAACACGACCAGTCTGACATCGAGCCTCACAGATGTGACCGATGATCAGATTGTATCGATTGATAGTTTGTCATTTTTGGCAAATTTTCTGGCAATTTTCTGTTTTTATTATATATTATTTATTTATTTAGGCAAAATGTCTGAATTACACTTATATTTCTTAAGTTTTTGAAAGCGGTCCAAAAAAAAAGGCTCAGGTTTAAAAGGGCTACATTGTTTGGAGCAGTGGTTCTCAATTTTATTTCCATCATATTCCCCCAGAAATATTTTTAAACAGCCCAGTTCTCCCTGACCAGTACAAAAAAAAAAACGGTAGAATCCCTCCACCCCCACCCCATGCATGACTATATTATTATGAAATTAAAGAGCATATTGCAGGTTAAATTTTTTACAAAATTTATACTTAACATTGTGTGAAAATGACCATGTGAAAGGTTAATGCAGGATTTCATATGTTTTACAAGATATTAGGGCACGTATTTAGAGGAAAAAGTGGCCGTTTTGAGCAAAGCGCCTAAAAACGCTCTTTTTTTCAACATCGCGTCATATGACGTAACAAGAGGGAGTCGGTCTCCTCAGCTCTGCTCCAGCTCAGTGCGCAGCAGTAGGTGGTACTGAGTCTGAGCGGTCTTGGTCTAATGAGTTGGTCTGTTTTCAGTAGTTTTACATAGCATTTATTTATCATCATCATGGTAAATTATTGTGTTTGTGCTAGCTGCACAAACTCCAACCTGTCAGGACGTCGACTCCGCCGTTTTCGAGGAGAGAAACTCAGTGCGACCATAAATGACAGCAAAACACAGTAGACGCTCACACTGAGCCTAAATGAAACAAGTTCACATAAATTAGGTAAATAACATAAATAAACAAATAAATAAACAGGCCCTATTGCGTTTTGCTGTCATTTATGATTGAGCTGAGTTTCTCTCCTCTCCTCTGTTTGACCGCGGGCAGAGCTGAGCACTCCGTGTGTCTCCACGGAGCGAAGCAGAGCAGAGACAGTGAACAACTACACTCGTCACTTTACTGTAAAGGGCTGCTCACACAGGGCAGTCACATTACCTAAAGCGATCGCCCCGGGAATGCACGTCATCACGTTGAAATACGACAACAGGCATGGTCCAATGTCAGCATAAATCAATATAGTTCAAATACATTCATCATGTCTTCCTTTTAGCTAAAAGACGTTTTTGTTTCTCTTAATCAGACATGGGATGTTTATTTACCTTGACAGTTTCGGAGGTAACTTCCTCCATCTTCAGAAAGCGTCCGACTGACAGCCGGAGCAGCACCTGTCAGATCCGGCGGACCGAGGGAGCGCGGTGCCGGAGCGGCATGTCAGCTGGCTGCTACTTTAAACCGGGCGGCGGCGCACACCGGCCGGCCCACCTGATGCCAGCCAGCACCGCGCCCACCGGGTCAGGTCTGCCGGATCTGACAGGTACGCGGCGCACACAGACTGCCGTATATACCTTTCATCATAAATCAACTTTTGTTTATACGCGGCTGCAGCAGCACGACAGCGACAGACGACAAGGCGGGGGCTTTAAAATCAGTTTATCGTTTATCAGGAAGCTGTTTATCTCTCTCTCTCCTGCGGTAACGGTAAAGCACTATACGACGCAGGGTGGAGTTATATGATGCAGTGCGAAATACGACTGATAGAAGCTCATTAGTTTCCGTTATGTATCAATACTCCTGCTGGTATTAGACGATCATTATTAGTTATAGCCTGATACGTGATAGCAAACTTTACAGTGTTGTGATGTGAACACAGTGTTAGATAACGCTTGCTAACGTTCATAGATAAATGCGTATATATCTACAAGCTAACCCAGATCACTGACCAACACACCTGCCCGATCCTCCACTGGTTCTCCTCGCACCGCAGCTGAATCTCTCTGACCGTTATTTCTTCTGACTCTGGTCTGTTCCTGGTCTCTTTGACGCCTAACAGGCTCGTAATTATAAAGCTGTGCTCCGTCATATTCATAAGAATACACATTCACAGCCTCTTCAGTGTCACAACTAGCATTAAGATCCATTATATTCCTATTGTTCAAATCGACCGCACTCCCTCTTCCTACGTCACTTCCGGTTTAGCTTTTTCAGGTGCGGAAGTAAAATTCTGCCACAAAAACAACTCCAGAGGTCACTGTAGACTATATATATGCATATTTCAATGAAAATTCAGTTCCCACATCATTTTCCTACACATTGATTCACTGGGGTCTCCAACCTGCAATATGCTCTTTAACATTAAAAAAAAAAAAAAAAAAAAAATCTCATACCCCCTGCAGTACCCCAACATACCTCTAGGGGATGTGGTGCTACAACTTGCTTTGCTTATAATTTGCAATGAGAAAAAACAAAAGCCCAAAGCTGAATGCAGATACTGCAGTAGGGGGTTTATAGCGCAGACGCGCACCCCCCGGCAGTGGGGGTGCGCGGGAGCTACTTCCTTTATATTTTTTCCAAAATAAAAGCCTTCATGAGTCCTTAACACAGTCGTCACACAATAGGTTTCAGATTTGCTTCCGTTTTAACATGCAGCGTCTGTAGAGAGCTTTACACAATGATTGACATTACCAACTAGTCAATGACCATTGTGGGGGCACACGGGGTGGCCAATCATGGAAGACCACCATGGAAGACCCGCCAATGGCTTTACACCGCTCCATCTGACACTTGGCGTTGTGCTCGGTGATGTAAGGCTTGCGTGCAGCTGCTCGGCCATGCAGCCTATCAGGAAACACAGCAGCAACAGCTTCTGGCGTCGTCAAGGTAACATGAAGTCACAGGTAGTGTGCTATCCCGCCTTTCCTCCTATTTAAGGCCCTTCAGGTCCATACTCACTCAGGTGACCTCAGTTGACTTTAAGTCTGTGAACCTTCAGTGCTCAGGGCTTCGTGTTGTCAATGAAACGCAGCTTCAGAGACATGGAACAACAAAATGATCAGCCGGGGCCAATTAATGACGGGTAACCTGTTTCAACGTTGTTGTTGTTGTTGTTGTTTAAATAGCCTATATAGGCTTTTTTTTTTTTTTTTTTTTATTAATTAATGAATTAATGAATTTATCTGTTTATTTATTTTGTTACTCATGTATTCTCTTTTCTGTGGGACATGTAGGCCTATCACTGTACAAACCTTACGGTAACGTTATGTAAAAGCTTAATTACTAAACGATACAGTTTTTAAGTGGTGCCAGCTCAACATGTGAATAATTTGGCATAGACTAAATTACTGGACTGCGAAACCGAACTACATTAAAAAAATCTGGCGTTTCAGAGTTTTATTTAGGCTATCAGTCAAATGAAAACGCACACATTCATACCGGAATTTACATTAACCACTCAGTGATGCGGCATGATATAATCCACCAAGACACACTTGTTTGAATAAAATAACCATTGTAATTATTGGTTCACAACGCACGAAGTTACAATCCACCAGCGCGCCGACGGAACAACAAGACTAACGTTCGTTAACTAACAAGTTATTAAAAAAAAAAACAAAAAAAAAAAAAAAAAACTGTTTCTCTCAAATATTCTCTGACTTTAAGACTGTCTTCTAACGAAATATAAAAGCTTGCATCCTGCTCTAAGCGGTGCGTAGGTGCATGTGCAAGGCAACAGCAGTGTGACATAGCCTACGCCTAAATTCCAACATCCAGTGCCCGCAGGCAGGTGAACAGCTAGTACACACACCTCTTAAAACAGAGCACTCATGCCAGTTTCACCAATTTATTTTGGTACTTTGGACCAGTTATTGTGCAAAATCTGCCCATATTGATCAAAAAGCCCACATTTATCGATAACAAACAATACAAATGAATTAATAAATAGGCTAATAGTAACAATACTCTGGCTCACTGGAATTCCTAAATAAATAATAGTAGGCTAACAATACTGTGGTTCACTGGAATTCTTAAATATATAATAGTAACAATACTGTGGCTCACAACAGGTCTAAAATATGGCATAATAATACAACAATGTAAGTGTTCACACCTGCACTTTTACGCAGATATAGCGCGACAGATTATCCTCCAATGCAGCGATAAACTATTTTCCATTTCTGCCCTTAAAATAAAGAACAAGTAAAGGGACGGCTCCGATGCCAACAGCAGTGTAACTTGGTAAAGTGAAGCACCAGACTTGACAGTATTTGCCAACTTGACGTGTATCCCGCCCCTCCGGCTTGTGCGCACATGCAGAGAGAGAGAGGAGCAGGCAATTCTAAAAGCCAAAGAAATAGTGATAATGTTGCAGCACAAGTCTTGCATACACGATGATAATATTGTATGATATTGTGATTCTGGGCTACATCACCAGTATTTTATTGTTACGAAAAGAAAACAAAATATTTTTTTCGAGTTTTTTTTTCTCGTAAATTTGTGCCTTAATCTCAGAAGTTTCAGTTTTTTATCCATACATTTGTGAGTATTTTTTCTCGCAAATTTACCTGTTTGATTACAGAGAATATCCGATTTTTTTTCCCTCATAAAGTTATGATTTTAACTCTCTTCACCCGCTACCGTAATTGTATTTTTTCTCCATAATACGCTGCCGTTGTCACTTGATGTGGAGAGAAAATGATGTTCTTTTTTTTTTTTCTTAGAATAAGGGATACAGTTTATCAATCTAATTTTATTAATGTCATTTTTAATGTACACTGCTCACAAAAAGTTAGGGATATTTGGCTTTCGGGTGAAATTTATGGAAAAAGCTACAGTGATATTATATCATGAAAGTAGGGCATTTAAGTAGAAGCATGCACTGGTGATTTCCTCATCTCCCAACACATTATTGAAACAAAAGCCAACAACAGTGGTGGGTATACCACAACAAAAAATGTCAATGTCTCAATAACTTGTCATGTGCCCTTGAGCATCAATTACAGCTTGACAACGACCGTCTCATGCTGTTCACAAGTCGACTTATTGTCTGCTGAGGCATGGCATCCCACTCTTCTTGAAGGGCGGCCCTCAGGACATTGAGGTTCTGGGGTACAGAGCTCCGAGCCTCTACACGGCGACTCAGCTGATCCCATAGGTTTTCTATGGGATTCAGGTCTGAGAAAGTGTAGGCCACTCCATTTGAGGTACCCCAGTCTCCAGCAGCCGTTCCCTAATCATGTGACCTCGATAAGCTGGAGCATTGTCGTCCATGAAGATGAAATTAGGCCTGTGTTGTTTATGCAGGGGCACAATGACTGGATTAATGATGTTATTCAGGTAGTATGGGCTTGTCACTGTACCATTCACAAAGTGTAGGGCAGTTCTGTACTGACTAGACACACCTGCCCACACAGTGACACCACCACCACCAAAGGCTCATCTGGTGACAACAGTGGCTGATGCATAGCGCTCTCCTTGATGTCTCCAACATCGTTGGCGGCCATCATTTCTGCTCAACATGAATCGGCTTTCATCAGAGAATAGCACTGAGGCCCACTGGTCCCTCGTCCAGCGTAAATGCTCCCTGGCCCATGCAAGACAATGACACCTGTGCCTGGTGGTGTGGTCAGGTACCCTTGCAGGTCGTCTAGCACGCAGACCATGCTGATGTAAACGGTTTCGAATGGTCTGACATGACACTTGGGTGCCTCTCACCTCCCTTAAACGTGCCTGGAGTTGAGTGGCATTCATCATCCGGTTCCGCAGGGCACTGTTCATAATGAAGCGGTCATCAGTGTGGGATGTGGCCAAAGGACGTCCACTTCTATGCCTTTCTGTGACTCTTCCAGTCTCTCTGTATCTCTGTTGCAACCTGCTGATGACACTCTGTGACGCTCTAAGCTCAGTGGCCACTTCCATCTGAGAACATCCTGTTTGAAGCCTCGCAATGGCGAGGTGCTGCTGATCAATTGTTAGATGTTGTCTTGGTCTCATGATGTCAAAATGTGAACAGCATGATGAGGAGGACTGTTTAAATACCAATTCTAATTGAACCAGGAAATTTATTGGTCGATTCATGGATCAAACACCTGATGTGAATTTTGCTGTTAAACTCCTTGTTAGAGAACAGCAACTTGTGCAAAAAGTACTGAAACATTGAACAGTTGGACATGTGCATTCAAAAGTTTACAGAAGGTCACATTAAGTTCACCTGTAAAGGTTATAATGCATTTTAGGTTCATCCTGAAATTTCACCCGAAAGCCGAATATCCCTAACTTTTTGTGAGGAGTGTATTTCAAAACCTGCCCATTGGCAAACCAGCTCAACTCCTGTCCAAGCTACCAAGCTCATTGTCCCTCTCTTGCTTATTTTCTGTATGTAGCAACAGAAGGCGAGAGGACATCCTGGAAAGTGAAGATTATTTTATGGGTGTGGCCCTGCTGGCGGCTCGGAGGAGCAGGGACCCAAGCAAGCAGGTAAACACATAGATAAACATACACAGCCATTCACTTGCACGTCACACAAATCCATTTTTCCTGCAGGTCATAGCATTTTTGGAAAGTCTACTTGAGGAAATGAGGAAAGCTGGCGAATTTAATAAATTCTTAGTAATGGAATATCATGAGATTTTATCAGCCTCAATTTAAATTGATCAGTGTGAAAGGGGAATGCTGAGAAATAGAAAAATGAGCATATGACTGTGTGAGCTTTATAAAGACTCCCTTTGATAGTGTTTTGCTGTTGTAAAATTGTAAAATTAAGGCCCCATCTACTTCCATTGGATCAGAGATGGCTAGTGTTTTAGAATATGAGTTTGCCATGAAAGCTTGTGAGTGAAGCTTTCTCTGGGACTGAAGCACGCGGTGAGCACTTGATACCCACAAATGTATTATGAGTGAAGTATCCCTTTAGGACTGTACTTTTTTTTCTCAGACATTTAGTTAGAGTGTGTGTTAGGGTGAGTGTTTGCATACATGTCTCAATAATGTACAAGCTTACTTTACAGTGGTAGGAAATGTGCTCTATAAATAAAATTTGATTTGATTTGTGCTAGGCCAGCCATTAACTTGGTAGAATGTGAATCTGGTGTGTCCAGAGAATTGAGTGGACCTCTGTGATCTGTCTGTGGAGGAAATGTATGTGAGGTTTAACATCCCCTACTTGATTCTATTTATTTCCACATTCATCCCACAAATGTGTGAAAAGTTCCCCAAAGTGTCCAAGTGAGCCTAATTACCAAGGTTTTGCAACATTTAGGATTTAGCCTGTGAACTTCTTTTGCTACAACTTTTTGGACAAATTAGCACTTTGTGCTTTTGCCCTGCTGGTTTTGTGGCTACATTTATTATTGTTCTTAGCCTCCTACTCTAAAAATAACTGGATCTCATAATTTGTATAAGAACCACATTAACCAACCTTGGCAAACAGCTTCAAGAATTCACCTGTTAGTCAGGGAAAAATTACACAGGTTGACCAGACACTGGCGCTGTAGCAGCTCTTTCTCAGCTTTCTCCCATATAGAATTTTGTCAAACCTCTACAAATTTGTCCACTGTCCCAAACTTGGCACATGGGATATCTGACCTGGTCTAAAAACAAGTTAACAGTGTGTCTTTCATCCCCTTCAGTTGAGATATTGAACACTGCAGTATTAAGTTGATCTGGCCAATCAGCAGTGCTCTGTGCTTGGATCCCATCAGCTGCTGCTTACAGCTGTCATTCTGTAATTCATACCAGCAGAGAAAATAGATTATGGCCAAACTGATGGCTGCTAGCAACTTGACACACGCTGACTGTTTGTGCCCTGTTATATGTTTAAAAGTTAATGGGTAGACAAAACTGTCCAATTGTCAAACAGGTTGGAGCCTGTATAGTGAACGAGGAGAAGAAGATTGTTGGTGTGGGTTACAATGGTATGCCCAATGGTTGTGGTGATGACTCGCTGCCATGGCGCCGATCAGGTGATAACCCTCTGGAAACAAACTTTTATGGTAAGCGCACACACACACACACACACACACACACACACACACACTCAGGGCTCTAGTTTCCCGGCGCAGCGCGGGGTGGCGCAGTGAGGCGAACCCCGCGCAGAGCTAGTTTCGACCGGCGAAGCGGCAGAGGCGGACAGTGTCCAAGTTTCGCAGGCGGAGGTTCGCCGAGATGGGAGTGGTGGCGCAGCGGGGGGAGGTGCCGACAGATTCGGCTTGGCGCAGTGACAGTTTCGTGCCAAAAGGCTTCGCCGAGGTGCGCCAAAAGCTCGCCGTCTGAAACCACGTCTACTTTCAGCGCAAGGCGTCACAGCTGACATCAGCTGTGACGGGACAGTTGATATGGAGATATATGTATGTGCTGATTGTGATCGTAGCATTGAATAGTGTTTTTTTCGGTATTTATTGCATCGTTCATGTGCCTGACATTCCGGAAGCCTGCCTGTGAGGTTATGGTGACGTGTCCGCACTGCTCGCCGGTCTCCTGAGCTCCGCTCCGCCTGCGGCAATAGACCTCCATGTCAGCTGTGTAAACTTTCATTACGCCTTCGCGCAGCGCATTTTAAAGGCGAGGACAGGGGCCCATCTGATTGGTTAAATGTGAATCGGCTGTGTCAAACCCACTCCACTCCTTCTCTCCTCCCTTGCGCCGGTAGGAGGAACGGCGGAGTACTTGCGCCACCGAGAACGGCGTGCCAAACTTGGAAAATCCGCCTGGCCACTCCCAGTTGGCGAAGCGCATCTGCGCTACGCCCCCGCCTCGCCTGGTCTGCGAAACTAGAGCCCTCAGTGTCTTCCTCAAAAAAAAAAAAAAAAAAAAAAAAAACAGGTTGCAAACTTCTAAGGACCTATTACTACACAGAAAAATAACAGAACATCAATATTCTATGTGCCTCTCTTTTTTCTTATTTAGCAAAAGTGTCTATTAATGAAGGGAAGTTTCAGCAAAAAATCATATTTGAAAATGAAGGGATTTTGATTATATGATGTGAAATCTCTAGTACCCCAGAATAATTTGCAAAATGGTTTGTTGCAATGTAAATGTGGGAAAAACTAATTTTTGAACAGTAGTGGATTTGAACAGTAGTCAGTACTGTTACCCAAAACCTGTCCAGCCTGTCCAGCCATCAGTTTAAAAGGAATGTGAGGGACAGAGACAGAGTGAGATTACAGTAACAGCAGGTAAATGCCATAGCCTATTAGTTGTGTTGATTTGAAAACGCTGCCAACTGCAAAATCCAGAGAAGGCATCATGACATATTTGAAACTGGAGCCTCACAGGCTCACCAGCACATTGTGTAATGCACTGTGTTATTATAGCCAGCATGATACTAGGATGCTGTCATTCAAACAGACCAAAAGAAAACTCAGCGAGTGACAAAGTAAACCATGGTCATATCAGCTGATTTTTATTTTTCACACTTTTCCCTGGGTTGTATTATGTTGACAATATGTGTTTTTTCCAGTATAAGACAAATGGCAGTAAATGTATGCATATGTATCTTGAACTGCATCAGTGTCTTAGTGAATTAAATGAAGCTAGGGTGTTGGTGATTTTGTTGAATGAGTATTATTGCACTGACTGGAGCTTTCCTGCCCCTGCTCCCACAGTGTGTCACGCAGAGCTGAATGCCATTATGAATAAGAACAGTGCTGACTTGAAGGGCTGCACAATCTATGTGACTTTGTTCCCCTGCAACGAATGTTCAAAGCTCCTCATCCAGGCAGGTGCGTGTGGAAAGTACACACACACACACACACACACACACACACACACACACACACACTTACTTTATAGTCTAATGTCTGCAGGGTTCCACTGACAGATTTTGGAAGGGCTCATGTTTTTGAATTCAACATGCAGATAGCAGATGCTTTGCATGGAAGTTTGATAAAGGTCAGCTAAACTGAAGTTTGGTAGGGCGCTGGGTTGTTTAGTTCACACATGGTGGTAAAACAACCTCATTAGTTCCTTTGTGATCTGCTGAACTGCTAATCTAGAATACTGTATTTCTACGTTCCCCATTCACTTCCACAGTGCAACAAAACAGCTTCCAAAATCACATTTTTAATACATAAACAAACACAAACAAAGCAGATTATGCAAATATAAAAATCAATTCCTGGGATCAATATTTTGAGGAAATTAAACAGCTGGTTTCTTGTTATTTTCTTAGTTTACTAGGAAAGTGTATTTTAGCCAAATCTCAAGTTTACCTGAATATATGAAATGGATTTGGGCTGTTTTAATTGTTTTTTTTATTCATTGGCAGTGGGTCTGATCTTCCATATTATCAATAATCATTTTCATTCTGTATCTTGGACATTTACTCAATGAAGACGTGTTTGTTTCTGTACTTGCAGTGAGCAAATGAGATGTGGCTCTGTGCTGACAGCTTATATGTGTTAGACATTTAGTGATGTTGGGGAGGGCGCTGATGCAGGATGAACTTTATATGTTAGACCTACTGAGTTTGCTAAAGGCAAATCATTGCCACCCTTGAGTTAAAAAAAAATAAAGATGTAAATGCACAAACATGACTCACTGCATGCACAGCATGATAGTGTTTTCTATCAACATTAACCGTTTCATTGGGAAAAATGGGAATGGGCTCAGAGATTTCCCAGCTGGAATATGAAGAATAAGTGGGTTACATGCACATTCATCACAGAGTTGGTGAATATGCAGATTTTGCAGAGAATGTGTATAATCTTTACTGAGACTATTAGAGTATTTTACAATCTAATCTGGCAAGTAGCATGACTCTACTGATAGGACATCTAATATTTCTTCTTTTCTTCTGCCTTTTTGCTGCCTTCATCCTGTCATCATTCCTCACTCTCTGTCCAGGCATTAAGAACGTCATCTATTTATCTGATAAGTACCATGACGATGAAAAGACGGTTGCTTCCAGATGGATGCTGGACTTGGCAGGCATACCATACCAGTAAGTAATACCCTCTCTGTCTCTCACACACATAAAAAAAAACAAAACTGGCTGTACCTCACCTCAAAACTCCCCTGATGTGTTTTGTTTCCTCAACCTGCCCTGTCTCTTTCTACTCTACTGCACTCTACTCTAGTTAGCGAATTTATCCAAAATGAGAAGAGACCTGCTCCATCCAGGTGTTTGTGGTGTAGGTGCTTTACCTCGTTCCATAGGAATAAATGTATGGAGACAACAAAAATAAATACTAAATACATTATAGAGAGGAGAGAACACTAGACATATGGACGTTGAAAAAAAGTAATTTTTTAATGAATCAACCTGGCATGTTCTGATGGGTACCATCGGGTTCTGGTTGACTTTGACTTTGGGGTTTTCACACGCTTTTGAAAGACATGTGACAGCCCCACAGAACCGGTAGAGAAGAATGTGGTGAGACGAGCCAGTGGGTAAGATAAGATAAGATAAGATACCTGCACTCTCTAGGTAACCAAAACCAAAAGTAATCATGTGACCTCAAATTAAGGAAGCAGAGTTCACATTATGGATTCCATCTTGGACTCAAGGAGACAGTGGTGAGCAAACCAGAGACAAAACACTTTGTCATGCCACGTAAATGAATCATATTACTAAAGTAATTAGTCTTGTATCTTAATTAAAATAGATCAGATTTGGACATTGTTACATGTTAATTTAAGTCGCTGTGAGATACAAAACATGCTCACAAATTTAGCCTAATGGTGGATCTGAGCCTGTGAGAAACAGTTTTGTCAGAATGAAGGCTGTGGGGTAAAACATGCCAGTGATGTTGGGGCAAGTTGAGCCTATGGCTCAATTTACCCCAAAAGTTTAAATAGGCTACCCAGAGGAAAATTTTACTGCTCAAAGCTTGCTTTTCTACAGCTCCGGAGACAAAACTGAGATTCTTATTTCAGCCTCATTTTGGTTTCATTTTAGATTCTATTTTGTCTTATATGTTTCTCCTAAAATTCACTAGGAGAAATAGGTGAGACAGGACAGTGAGCAACAGGAGTCATATTTGAGACTTAAAGGAGACACCTTGCTAATCTCAATTTAGTTTCATTTTAGGCTCTATTTTTGTCTTATATGTTTCTCCTAAAATTCACTAGGAGAAATAGGTGAGACAGGACAGTGAGCAACAGGAGTCATATTTGAGACTTAAAGGAGACACCTTGCTAATCTCAATTTAGTTTCATTTTAGGCTCTATTTTTGTCTTATATGTTTCTCCTAAAATTCACTAGGAGAAATAGGTGAGACAGGACAGTGAGCAACAGGAGTCATATTTGAGACTTAAAGGAGACACCTTGCTAAACTCAATTTAGTTTCATTTTAGACTCTATTTTTGTCTTATATGTTTCTCCTAAAATTCACTAGGAGAAATAGGTGAGACAGGACAGTGAGCAACAGGAGTCATATTTGAGACTTAAGGGTGACAGGCAACACTAAAGCTAGTAGGCAATACTGAGCAATACAAAAGCTAGTATGGAGATTTTATAATACATACATACATACATACATACATACATACATAGTATGTATGTATCACACACACAGTAATAACCAAAAACGAAAAAACAAAAAACAAGGACACTTTTACAACACTTTTGCTGAAACAAATTATTGTTGTTTATTGTTGTTGGGTTTTTTTTCTGAATGCTTGGGCACTATATTAAAGGCTGCTTTCACAAGACTTTACACAATAACCACAAAAGCTCACAAAACCAGCAGAACATTCTACATCTCTTGCAAAAGTCAACAATTCTTGCAAAACTTTTAACTTTTAAGCCCAACGTTTCGACCATGAAGTTTTCCTAAAAATGCTTTTTAAACACTCCTAAAACAATAAAATCACAGAAGAAAAAAACATCTATACTAGAAAAAGTCTTTAAAATGCCCTCATGCGGCATTTGTTTATCAAGGCTTTTTTGAGTTTGGTTTTCTCCACTGCTGTCCATCCATCGAGCGTACCACAGCGCATGATGTAAGCTGCACGAATAAAAGAAAGCACAAATTAGATATGAATTCCCCTTACATACAGTGTCAATGTCTAGTCTTTGCACTTAGCTTGTTTTAATGTTTTATCTTGGTGCTGGACTTCAGCAACTGGTGTTGAATTTGAGCAACTGCAACTAACCCAATTTCTCCAAGAATAGGTAGAGCGAATTGATCACAGTACATGACGCACACATGGAGAGATCAATTTGAAATCAATTATAGATCAATTAATCAAGCACATCCCTAATTGTAATAGCAGTTAAGATAATTTGGTCAACAGGGCTGCTTGGTCACAATTTTCTCTCTTACACTAACACACACACACACACACACACACACGCACACGCGCACGCGCACACGCACACGCACACGCACACGCACAGAGATGATAATTATTGTTACTTCTCTTGACCTAAATTTGTTACCAATATCTATAAATCAACATTTGTGGCTGGAGCTGCACAATATGAAATAAGAGACTAGGCACTGTGTAAGATTTTGGTTATCATATTAACCAAAATAAAAAATAAAAGTGAATTAATTGGAAAAACGAAATAAAATAAACAAAACACACATAAAATAAAAATGCTGTGCAGTAAAAGAACAATGTTTCTGTTACCATCTTCATTATCTTTAGGTGAGCCAGGGTCTGGTTCATAAAACTTTATCTTCTTGGGGGGGGGGGGTAGCGCAGTCTTTTGGGCATCTCTTTTTAAAATTCTCCTGCTGGGCATTCCATTCTGTGAAATATGTAAAAGCACAACACATTTTATTTGTATTTTTAAGTGGTTCTTAGGTAATTTCATAGAAAGACAAACAGTACGGTATGGAACAAAGAGGGGAGAACACATTATCACATTACACATTATATGAGTGTGCAGCAAATTTCATCATATAACATATATACATTATTTGAAAATAACCCTAATACCTAACTTGTAACTATCTACTGCCACATTGCTCCCATTCTCCTCTATCCAAACCCTATTCTTAACCCTGCAATTACACTAGCTTTTGCACACCATCGGAAAAGCTCCGGTTCTCTGCTTTCAGAAACCGTCTGATTTTTTTCGATCGCACCATTGGTTCAGGAGTTACGGTATGAGAAGCTCATATTACAAACATGTGACACACCGGGGACTCTTCTGTGATTGGACGGTCGAAGTGTCAGTAGCATAGACATAATATACGTAGACGCCTCATGACGTGCTGGAACGTGAGCAGCGTCACCGCCATATTGGATGGGTCTCTTCACTCTAGGCACCAGAGTCAACCAGAGTCAATGGAGAGCTAGCAAAAATGCTGGTATTTTGTGCAGCTTATAATTGCAATAACCGGCACAGGATTTAAACCAGATCGCGTGGGATTACCTTTCAGAAGTAAGACTGAACAATAATTTTGGTTATTTTACCATTTATAATATTATATCATCATTACTTACGTGTAACGTTATTACAGCAGGAACTGGTACTCTCTCTCTCTCTCTCTCTTTGACTCTTGCTGTTTTTTTTTTTCTTTTTCTTTTTAAAGGTTTCCCAGTGATACGTGCTTGAGGAGGCAGTGGGAAGTTGCTATAAGACGGGAGAGTTTTGTTGCGACCGAGTCGTCAAAGCTCTGTAGTGAGCAGGACGGGTCAGACTGTCAGTGATGTCCTCTGTGTGTGTGTGTGAGAGAGAGAGAGAGAGAGAGAAATAAATTCAAATGAACAATCAAACTTGTTTCTTTTTTAAATTATAAAATTAATTCATTTATACATGTATCTATATGCCATACCATATGTTTTTGTTATAATACAACGTCTTTCAGCATGAAAGTACGTATTTTTAATGTGTGACAGCATCCTGTATCATAACTGAAACTCTGCTGTTTGTAACAAACCAAACCCTGGGAAAATCGGGTAAAAATTCGGGGAGTTATGGATTATTATAGTTGGGGATACAGTAGAAATAAATGCACTGGGAGCGCATTAGAGACCCATCCAAGATGGCGGCCGGCTGCTATGTCAGCTCCAATAGGCAGCGGCAGCCTATGAGGCGTCTACGTATATTATGTCTATGGTCAGTAGTCCTACAGAGTTACCGTAATGGCACTGTATATAGGCGCAAAGCGCCGTTTCTCCGATTTCCAACAGTTTAAAGTTTCTGTATATCATAAACGGTCTAGGGGATATCGATATGTAAAGCAGGCATACCGAATCCTGTCGGCGCCGACATAATTGGTTTAAGAGACATCTTTGCTGTCTTCCCCGGGCTTCATGAACCTGCGGTCCATCCTGTGGGTTGCAGTGCGTCACTGAAGGCTAACGAGACTCACTTCCGACGGCACACGGAGCGCCTGATTGTAAACAACCAAGTCCCGCCCCTGTCCTACTTCTGATTGGCTAGTAGGCCTAGTTAGTGTGGTTGAGAACGAAAGCTGCACTTCAGATCCAGAGAAAAGTCTGTTAGATAAATCTGGGCGAACCCAAATTTGTTCCCCCCGCAGTCACGCCGGTACACCGGAGCTCCGACACGGCGCCGGAAAGCTATCACCCCTGCGGGTCCCTCCCCTCAGTCAAAGATGGGGCAGCCAGTTTTTAATAACAGTTAACAACAACACTCACTTGTAATCAGTCCATGCTGTGAAAAACACAGATTTTAGCTGCAATCGATGCGTAACTGTCATTTTATAACTAAGAGAACATTTTTTTCTGTCCCCGGGAGGACGACATGCCTTTTGGTTAGTCTGTAGCCCTGATGATTGTTTGGTGATGATTAATTTCAGTTGATGATGACGGTGCAAATAAAGAAATTAACGTCAAGCAACTCACGAAAATTAAGGTGATTCTCCCATAATTTGGCCTTGCTGCAGTAGCTAGCATTAACATTGATGAAGTTTGTAGCCAAGAGTGGGCGCGGCCTAGGTTAGCTAACGTTAGCATCTGCCGCATACGCAGACCGGATTTTTCAAAAAGTAACAGAACCAACATAAATACCGACTTTTTAAATGATACACTATCGACTCAAATTGCAAACAAACAAACATAACAAAGATTTTGCTTACCTTCTTTTGCGAGGACCTACAGCAACCTTTTCTTCCATTTCTCCTTGCTGCCTTCACGGACGCGGTTCCAAAGCGAGCAACAACTGTCAACCCACCTGACACATTCACCAATCCACAGCGCAGCGTGTGATGGATGGCAGTGTTGTCCAATGAGATTTTCTAACGCTGCTGTTGTGCCCACATCATCCAGCGGGTTCACAATTCAGATCTTTGTGCGCAAATTTAAGCTGCTTCCGTATTGGGTACGCGAATAAAGCTATTTAGCCTAAAATTTCTTTGACCAAAGATGAATTAATTCAGTTTTTGTGATAGTAGCGTAGAGTACTTATGTTGCATTCGGTTGTACTGGGAAATGGGAAAAATTCTTCTACTAAGAGGTCTTTGAATCACTGAAAATATGTTATCTAAATACCCCAATAATAAAAATTTTATTGAAATAAAAATATTAACAGCTAACAAATGATGTTAAAGGTGTTATTTAAGTAACTTCTTTTCAGTGCTTTTTACAGTAGGGTTCATCAAAATGTTTTATTCACTAATCACATTATCAGATGTGTTATCAGGTACTGACATTTCTATATCTATATCTATCTATCTATCTATCTACTTTCCAATTTTAAAGTGTGAAAACCAGCAATTATCATAAATATTACACCTGTGATCTGTGATTTATTATGATTATAATGATGCTTCATCGGAATCTTAATCAACTTTTTAATGGGGAAAACTTTGATTTGATGTTCTTTCAGGAGAAAACTTTATATCATATAATGTGTACCAGAATATGCAAAGTGTAGTAAAATCAACTGGATTCGAATAGCTATGTAAATGAAATTTAACTTTTTTAATGTGCCTTTTCTGTCATCCCTAGTTTCACTGTCCCAGCAGCTCCAGCTCCAACACCAGTCAAGCTGTATGAGTTTGGTGTTATAGTGGGGCAAGCCTTAATTACACAACCTTATTTTTGTTTGATGTGTTCTGATGCTGTAGTATTTCTCAAGATCACAGGGGCATTAGATTAAACACACATACAGATGGGAAACAAATTAAAGGAAAAACAACATTAAGTGTCTTAGCAAGGTTTTGGGCACCACAAACCACGACAACTGTTTAAGTGTGCTTTTTGAGTTTTTGAACAGGATGGATGAACACCGTTCTCACAAAAGATCTACATGGAGAGGGATATTATAGTGGGGCAGCAGTGCATTAACACTCATTACAAAGACAAATGCACATTTGAGAGTTCAGTGGTGCGAAAACCATCGGCACTGGTCTACAGATATGTTGAAAGAAGTGATGTGGTCTGAGGAGTCATCCCTCTCCATATTCTCCACAAGTGGGCGAGGTCATGTGTAGCATGTACCAAGATAACGCTACAGGTCTGAATGCTGCACCCCTAAAGTGAGGGGGTCTGCTGGCTCTGCTATGCTGTGGTGGGCATTTTATCGACATGGATTTGCTCCCCTTGTCCCTTATAGCGTTTTTCCACTATAGTACCGTGCCGCGCCGCGCCGTGAAATTCACGGTTCCGCATTCATTCCCACTACACCAGCCCGCTTGGTTCTGGGAACCAACCGTGAAAGATTTCAGCCCGGTTTGACATCTGGTGCTGGCCGGTTAGAACGGGGCCGCAGAGGCGGGCCTAAATATGATCTCCTTCGTGATTGGTCCGTTAGAATGTCAGTTAACCAGGCTACTACAAACTGACAAGTGACAAGCGTCAACCATTAAACCTTCAGCCAGTAGGCTATTATTTACAAACATTAGTTTCTGGAGACATTGTGGAAGAAATTGATTTGCTTGCTGAGTTTTTTTGTTGGGTTTTTCTGTTGTGTAGCCTAGTTTACATTTTTCTTACAAATGGAAATGGAAATGTGACCACTAAGCACAGATGCAAAAGTGGAGAAAATCTGAGAATTATTATAGAACTTGTTGAGATCTCTTTTGAAACTTAAAAGGAGTCTAATTTGAGCATTTGTCCATCTTTTTGCTCTGGAGAAAAAAATGAGAAGCAGGAGAAATAAGCTATAGTCTCACTTGGGTTTCACATAGATCTCATAGTTGTCTAGGAGAAATAAATGAAACATTTCTGAGAGCTCCTTTCTGATTTTCTTTTCCTCTGGGTACATATGTACATAGTAACCTGTGTATTTATTTTCTGGGGATGAAATCAAAACGGTAAGGTAGAACAAACAAGGACCATAAGATGGACAGAACCACACTGAAGAGGTACAGCAACAAACAAGAGAGGACGTTTCTAGACTTGCATTTGAGTTAGCAAGCAAGACCAGCATTTCCTGGAAATTCCTGGAAACTGGAGCAAGCCAAAAAGAGCACATCAGTTCTTTTTAAATAAGTCCTTTTTATATTCCACAGTCACAGCCTTAGGTAATGATTTGCCACCATTTATCTTGCCAAACGAGAAACATATCAAAACTATGCTTTTAATTGGTTAAAGACTGTCCCAGTGAAGCTGGCATTATTGCTGCCTGTAGGCCTGCACACACGTTATCTTAAGTGGATACCTGGATTAAATCTAGAGGTAATTTGTCCACTGTGGATACCTTGAGCTTGGAGCAGCTGCCTGCGTCCTCTCCTTTCCAGCAGCTCTTCCAGCAGCAGCACCTGAAGCCTGGAGGTTTTCTTTCAAATAGATAAAGATGAACATGGTGTGATGCTGCAGAATCTAATTTTGTCTCTTCTACCAGAAAATGCCAGTGTGCATCACATAGCAGGGAGTGACTGTTTTTAAAGGGAATGACAGAAGCTGATTTGATTTTTCATAATGTTATAATGTGTTCTTCCTGCTGTGGCACTAACTCCTGTATCTACCCACTCTCCTCACATTAAGCTTAGGATAGAGCTTATCACCAAGATAACGCCGGTGTTGAAAACTGCAAGAATAAGTTGGACAGACGCCAGAAGATATCACCAGGTTTTAACGCTTCGCCATGAAAATACAGCCCAATATGTGGTAGAATGTGTACAATGTAGCCGATAGATACTAGAAGAGAGAACAAAACAAAACCTATAATATAAAACTTGTAATACAAAGCTTTTGTTCTTGAAGAGGGAGGGATGACACATATGTATAAGAGAAATATGTTGATATCTGCAACTTTCGACCTTGTTAAAAATTACTACTAAAAGAACCATACAGGTGATTTTGAATATTTGGCACATTTTACTCACTACAATTAACTCACATTTTACATCAAAACAAACCAGTTTGCAAAACATGCATGGGTGCTAAAGATTTCACCACATTCATAAATTTGAATTTTTGGTTGAAACAGCCACTTTATAATGTTCTACTCTTGTGGCTAACAAAGTCATCAACATGAATAAACAGAGCTGATAATTGGCTGTGGAAAACAAATGTTTCCCTGGGGACTATTTTCCCTAGCGGAGGGACTGTTTCACTGTGCCCAATTTCAAGTCATCAAAACACAGCAGTGCTGCAGCTTTTAGGAAAACTAATGTGGACGATTTTGTTACAGCAATGAAATACTGCTATGAAGAAAGTTTGAAATCTTTGAAAGTTTCATATCGTTTTCATTTTCATATCGTACTGGAATGAATGGCTGGATTAAAGCGAGGAAAAATGATATCAGAGTTGTAAAATGTCACTGCTTGCTTTGGGAAAGGATTAGCAGAAATGTGAAGTATATTAGAGTACAGTATAGTAGATATTAAGCTAAACATGCAAAATTACTGGCATGGTTCTTTAATAGACATCAATAAAAATGACTTTTGTCCTAAACTAGGTTTTCACTGTGTTGTTGTTTCTGTGTGTCCTCATATCTGTGCATCTCATGAGTGTTGTTGTTGTTTTGTTGTTTGTTTTTTTTCTTGTGTGTTGGCAGGCAGCTCAAGCCCAAGGTGCCTCAGCTTGACATTGACTTCAGTTCCAATTGAAAATGAAATCTGCTCAACTTGGGGAGCCAGTGAATGAGGAGGACAGGCATGGGAGGGGAGAAAAAGTTTTTATATCCAGGATGTTCAAGAACATTTAATTTGATGCTTCTCCCTCTGTGGCTCAGTGTGGGAAAAGGGTCTATCTTTCTGTTTTCATCTGTTTCTTGTACTCCCTTAGTCTTAGAAATGTACAAGGACTCTCAATACATTGACTTGACTGGAAAGTTGTTTGTGTCCATAGTTCCAAAGACAACAAAAAGATTTGACTTTTAAACTTTTTGGGGAAGGAACTCATTGTCTCGTGGCTTTCTACACAACACATCGTGAATCTGACATGGACTTTTCTTAGGACCTTTTTCCAAAACAAATTTTAAAAAGAAACTTAGGAAGATATTGGTGGATAAGTCGCAGTGTTCTCTGCTGCTGGATAAATAAAGAGGTTTAATCCCACATGAGCTCTTTAATCTCCGATCCTTTATAACTATGGATCATCTCATGTATTTATGAGAGTCTTTGTACATTTTGATATAAGTTATATGGGCTTTAGGTTTCAGAACTTTGGAAAATAATACGTTTTAATTGTATTTTCAGTCTCATCATTGAGTTCAGGTGTGAATAGGCTTCTGTGGTGGAAAATAGTTTCTACACCTGTTTTAACCAGGTTTGGGGGGGTTATAGTGTGTTTGTACTCTACATAGGTAATATGAGTCAGATCAGAGTTCAATTTAGCTTTATATTCATCTTAATGCAGTTAAATGTGGGAACAGGCAATTTAAAGTAACTTTCTGTATGCATAAGTCCAAGCAATTGTATACAAGTGGAATACACACACAGCTCTTGATTCAGAAGCAAGAATGTGTGAATGGAATGAGCCACCAGAGACGGATGTTTTTGAAAACACACCTTGTTTTTTTTCCATTTTGGCTCTCTGATCACAGGAAATTTTTGTTTTTGAAATTTTTGGAAAACACTCCCAAAGGTGGAATTTTTTTTTGGAAATGGCGTTTCCCTTTTGTTACGTGGATGGTGAAAACAATTTGATAATGCTGATGTCATCATCACAACTTTGTGTCTTTGCACTTGCTCACAGCAGGATGCTGAGCTCACGTCACCTGATGTCACCTGCATGTTCACATGGGCCCGTGACATCAGGCTCAGTTAGTTTCAACAACTTGTATTCATTTGTTACTTTTAGGAGGAGCTCCACCCCTCCTCTGTCCAGATCAACCACTCAGCCTTGTTTTACCACTCCAAATTCCTTTTCCCTACAGTTTTGGATATTGTTAATATGTTTTGACCATATCCCAACTAACTCTGGGATATCGACAAATCACTGCAGTCACTCCTTAGCTGCTCTGAGCATACACGTATCACAAAAACATATATAGCCTAAAATTATTGTTTTTTATTGTAGAATTTGTTCTTGTTGCAAAATGTTGATTTTTTTTCTGTTTGTGGGGGAATACATTCTTTTCCATAGGTTGCCTGCTGCATACTGAAAGTAATCTTCTGGCTTGTGCTTTTACATCTACTGCTCAACTGTGTAACTTGACAGCATCATTCCTCTTCAGCACATGGTGCAATGGAAGTCAATAAAATCTTGGGACCACAATTTTTATCCAGTGTGATTCTGTAGACACACACACACACACACACATTTACTGTACACATGTAGACCAACTAGATGGGTTATTGAATCACTGAGTGTAACTGCATCAGCTTTTCAACATTTAAGGACGTCAAGATGACAAATATATACTTACATGGGCCCAAGAGCAGAAGTGGTTGCTCATATTTGTTCCACCCCTATATCTCAGAACCAGAACATAATTATCTTGTGACATCAAGTCTGGCTCTCATTATTTAATTATCTCATTATCATGATGGCACATACATTGGATGGATGCTAATCTACTTGAAGTGAATAGTTAAACACTTGGCAGTCAGTGAAGTATGGTTTCAGTTGGCCAATGTGTTATCTTTCAGTTATTGCAATAGGCATAGCCAGTTTTTATTTTTGCCATCAATCAGATCAATCAATCAGGAATCAGAATGAGACATATTTATATGCTAACTGATAGGTGTTGTAGAGACATATTGCACAAGAGAACTAGGTGTTACCTCCACATTTAAGCTCAAATATTGAACTGCATATGTTATAGGTATCAAGTCTCAGTTTTCTTTTTCTCCAGAATAAAAATCACTGATGCTCTCTTTGCCCAGTGCACTGCATTTTTAAAACTAGTGAGGCATGAGGGACAGAACTGAAACGTGAGGTATCGTTGCACTTTGGTGTTGCTGAGATCACAATTGTTGTCCCATTTGTTTTGCCAAACCAAACCAAGCAAGTCTGTTACTGTAGCAGGAGCACAGAGACTATAGAGGACACAGCAGGTGATAGCTGATCAACACACTGGGATTTTACTGTAGTCACAGTAGGGGACATGCAAAAATTGTAAGGATGAATCACTTACCCATAAGTACCTCACAAGGAACAACAGTTGGGCACACGACATATAGACAGTTGCTGTTACCCAATTACAGCCAAACTGGACTTTGTTGAGTGTTGGGTTACATAGTTAACAGGGCGTGATGTAAGTCCACATGGTCGTGAAATATCCTTTTCACCCAGTCTCCCCTCGGGGATCAATAAAGCATTTCCAATTTTGATTCTGATTCTGATTAACAGCTCTGTGCTCCCTTTTCTTTCTGATGCAAGGTTACTATGTGGAAGTTTCCCTCAGACACCACCTACCACTTTTCATATTGGCATAATCCACAATGTTCGAGTTTGTTTATGTGCTAAAACTGTTACTTTGGGAGCTGTTTTTCCTTGTTATGGAAATGAATGGGGAGATGTCAATACAGTATTGTCGATAGCAGTCCAAGGGAGTATAGAGCAACTAATGAGGATATTTCACCACCATGTGGACTCACATCCAAATCACAATACAACCCAACGCTCTATAAAATTCAGATTAGCTTTAACATGATAGTTAGGATTCTTAACCTTAAAGTGGTATTTGTTGGTCCATGCAAGTATAATACATCCACCAGTTCCAGTTCCTTGTGTTATAAAAAGGGAGCGGGGTGAGTAAGGAAAAATTTAAAAAGTAAAAATTTAAGGAAAATTACCAAAACAAGTAAAAACTACTGTAAAATTTGTAAAGAGGGTGAAATAAACCTTTTGAACCTTTTAATAAACCTCACCCATGGATTCCTGGGTATCAAAGAGTTACACAACCATTTGACAATCAGTATTTGTCTGTGTGTTGGACAGCTGTTGCCAACTTGTCGTTAGGTTCTGACACCACAAGAGGGCGTCTGTTTATGCCCAGGAAGAGCTTGAGGTTCTCAGTGTGTGTGATATCATTGTTTGTCTTTTGCTCAGCAGTGAGGTTGCATCTGAGAACTCAGATCAAGCACCACAACGTGCCTCCAGATCCATTAAGGATATAAAACAAGGACATGAATGTGAATATGAGTCTTTCTGGAATTCATCAATAATGTGACATGAAAGGAGAGCCCCACTTGAACAGCAGAGTTCATGAATCATATTGTTGAAGTTCTTAATTCCTGTTTAAGCTGTGTTTGAAATAGACATGAATTATTCAAGTAAATATATCAGTAAAGATTTGTAGCTTTTACTTCAGATTGTTTCAAAACCTTGATGTCACAGGATGAGACACAGGGAAATTATACAATCAGCTTATAATGTATCCTGTTGATTTCGTACACAGAATATTCAAGCTCAGGAGACTTTGCACATACTGCTTTCTGCAGAAATTGTGTTTTAAAGCATCACTTTATTCATTGATATCAGTTAACCATTCATATAACAGAAATAAACCCATGCCTTTTGCTGACAAAAGGTCTCTTATGACTATTTGTCATTTTTACTATTATGCAGTTTCTCGCATTCAGATTCTCCATCAATTGGAATGGACAGAAATTTTTTCACATAACGCAATGTAATCCTTTTTTATGGCTGCATTTAGAGCAGAAATCCACCAGTACAGTTTGTGTTTTTGTGTTTGGAACGTAATGGGGCTGGAAATGGGATAGACTGACTCTCTTAGCACTATAATCGCCATGCAAAAATGGCACACCAAGTGCATCCAAGTGCATCGACATATTAACAAGCTCACTGATATGATGAAAAGTGTCAGAGAGAATGTTTAGACCTGAAATGGGGGTGAATTAAGGGGGTGTGATTATGTGAAGAAAGTCAGACACAAGCTTCATATTATAGCGTTTTATGTTTGCTTAAACACGATTTTCAAAACTCTACACACAATTAGCACAACCACACACACAATATGCAGAACACCTCAAATCCTGTGCAAAATGAAACACTGTAAAAATTATACGCTAATTTATAAAAAAAAAAAAAAACATATTATGTTACCATATGAAACACACACATTTCATAAGGCTTAATTCTGTTTGAACCAGTTACACACAGCTGTGTTGAACTTAAAACACTTTTAGCAATTCTACCTCTCAGTGATTAGCCTGCTGTAAGTGAAGTTCACAGAGAAAGTGCAAATATACAATGTGGTAAATTCACAAAACACAAGATCAATAATGCAGACTATTGAAAATTTGATTTATTTATCTTCCTATGCTCAAAATCAGTCAACATGGACAATCACAACAAAACATGTCCCAAGATTTATGCTACCATATTAGCGTAAATAACTCTGTAAGCCCAGAAAATAGACAAATATAAAATATTGTGCTACTAAGTACAGGTTACAAGTACTGTAAAGTAAAAGAAAGAAAACAAAAACAAATCTGAAAAAAAAACAACAACCTGAAAATGCAGTACAGAAAATACTACACATCTCTTCGCTGAGCTGGATGTGGCCAGAGAATTTCATCAACATCTCAAGCAACATCCCCTTTGGCTAGACAACATGCAAAGAACCATCTTGAATGACGGATCCATCCTTGCACTGTGGCGTCTGTGTGGTCACAAGCCTCCTCCCTGGCCTGAATGAGGGGTACCTGAGCCGGGGGCCGGAGATCATAAACCTTCCACCGCCACGCTGAGAAAAACCCTTCCATGGGGTTTAGAAATGGAGAATATGGTGGAAGGTAGAGTCTGTAAACTGTGGATGCTGTTGAAACCAGTTGTGGACCAGAGCAGAGCGCTGGAGTGACTCATTGTCCCAGGTGACCGTGTGTTGCATCTGGTGCATTTGGTTTGTGACGAGTTTGTGCAGTTGGTCCAACAATGTGAGAATATGATGTGTGTATGATCTGTGGTTGGTGTGTCTACAATTGAGCAGTTGAATGTTTGCACACTTGCTCGCTGTATACTGGAAAAAGTGATTGAAAAAAACTGTACTGTGCTGTAAAGTACAGTATACTGTAGACTGTATACAGTTTGGAGTTAACACCTTTCATATTTATTTTTTATTTTTTGGTTATTTTGGAAACAGTTGTTACTGTGAAAAAGATGCTTGATTTCTATTTTGAGCTTTGCAGAATTCTGTTTGAGGAAATAAATGAAAAGCAGTAAAAAAAAAAAATGCAGTGTTTTGTGTTAAGTGGTTTGGAGGTGAAGATGATGACAAAATGGATCCCAGTTCCATTATACTGGAAAAAGTGATTGAAACAAAGTGTAATGGTCCAGTGTTGGAGGCTGTGGCTGCAGAGTGTAAACTCCAGGGGAGCCTCTGCTGTGACGTCATAATGCTGACCAGCAACGTTCCAGTGAGGCTTTGTGACGTCAGCAGAACTCAGAGCACAAACAGGCGAGCAGAGGAGCTTCCTGTCAGTTCACCTGAAACATTCAGGAGGAGCAGTGCCAAGAGACACACACACACACACACACACACGAGTGAAAACAGCTGGACCTCACCTGTGCTGAAGGTAAGTGTTTGCTCAGATGGGCTCACTGACCTCAATCTGACCTGATGTGACAGTCGTGTGATGGAACGAGCCGCTTTTCTCTCTCATCACAGAGTTGATTGGAAAGACACCAGTGGGAGTGGAGGCATTACAGTTTTTTTTGATTGCTTGAACTCATTTTGCAAATGCTTTGCTCACTGTGCCAAAACTCTAAACACAAGCAAATAAGACACAACACCTGGAAATGAACCGTTCACATTCATGGCAAACTGAAACACTGTCATCAAAACTTCAAAATCCTTTGTCAAAATGTAACTCTGATGACAAAAGGATCCACATTTCCATCATATGAACACACTTTCACATCAGCAGCAACACAATAACACACTCAACACAAAACACTGCATTTTTTACTTTACACTACAGTACAGTTTTTTTCAATCACTTTTTCCAGTAAAATGGAACTGGGATCCACTTTGTCGTCATCTTCACCTCCAAACCACAGCAGAAGTTTTCTTCTGCAAATGTGTTCATAGCTTTTCATTGGATTCACACATTTTTCACTTCTCACATGTGTCATTTCCATGGCCCTGACTCCATTGACTTCACTATAGTCAAAAGCAAAATGTTTGCTCACAGCTGATAGAAATGACCTGCATCACTGTGAAACCACTAGTGCACCTGCATCACTACCCTTTCCACCAATCACCATTCACCAATCAATCAGGATGCACCTACAAAAAAGGGGCCTATAAATTGTATTCTGTATTTTTTTTTTCATCTCCTTTGAGTTTTCCTGTGTAATACTGTATGTGAATTACAGTATTTCAGTTTTTGCCATCAATACAGTTAAATTTCACTTCAGAGTCTTTCTGAGTTTGGATGCATTTCTTTCCTGTAAGTTGACATTTGAATGTGTAGCTCACAGGAGAACCTTGTTCAAACTGACAGCTGTATTTTGTATTCTGCTGTCAGCTGTGTTACAGTACAGTAGAGCTGACTGAAGGAATCTACTCATTTGGGCAGAAGTTGAGTTGTTTGAGGGAAATCTTGGCTTTTGCTACTTGTCTTCTGTATGAAATAGTGTGTGGTGTTGAGGAGGAAGTGTGTTGCAGAATAGCAAACACAGTTCAGAGCAGCACATGTGTCTAAGGTGTGGCCACGCTGTGTTGAAGGTTTAGCTCCAATGAGTTCAAGTTTGGTCACGTTGGTTTAAGCAGATGTTCTTAGTGTGTAAGCAGTCCAAAAAAACTGTAATGGAATATTAATATTAATTAACTGGTAGTTTAATATTAACACTACACACTGACCGTAGAAATGAAACACTTGTGTGTGTTGTGCTCTCTCTCTCTGCAGGACACACACACACACCCGGCCGGCCGGCTGCTCGAAGGCTGAGCAGGCAGCACTCGCAGCGGACTGGCAGCTCGCTGACCTCTGACCTCTGGGACCACAGCAGCACCTCCACGCCTGGTACGCACACACACACACACACACACACACACACACACACACACACACACACACACACTCACAGGTATCCACATGTGTACAGTATGGATGTGTATTCAGAACATAACACATGATCAAATAAGGGAAAAGGGAAAACTGTCATTTCAGTCCACATGTGTTCTTGTGGCCTGTTGGAAAATGGTGTGTTTGTGCAGACTGGGGCCTAAACAGTCTCCTCAAATTATTCCTACAGAGAGACTGTCTGTGTATCTGTGTGTGTGTGTGTGTGAGTGTGTGTGTGTGTGTGTGTGTGTGCGCTCAGGTCAGTAATGGTAAGTGTCATGGATGTGTGACACTTTGTAGCCAATAAATAAAACCTAAATAAAGTGATATAAGTGTGTTATTTCATTATCAGCTTCAGTTATTACATTATTTATGTTTTGTTTTGTTTTTTTTTTAACCCAGCTGATAATGTTATAAGCAGCCAATAATGTGATACCTGTGATGAAGGTGTACTGGCTGTGTATTGACTGTGGTTTGATTGACAGATACTCTGGAGAAAATGTATGTCTACCTGCCCGTCTGCATGCCGGTGTCCCCTCCCCCTGTGGCAGCCACGCCCCCTGTGGTGGCCCCTCCCCCTGCGGCAGCCCCTCCCCCTGCAGTGGCTCCGCCCACCTGTGGCGGCGCCCCCAGCCAACAGAGCTGCCTCTGCGAAAAGCCAACCCAGCAGACTCGGAGTCTCCTGGAGGCTCACGAGAAGCTGGGCAGGCTGGCAGAGAGAGACAGGGTGAGGGAGCAGAGGATGTCCCTGCTGTTCCAAAAGATGAAGCTCCAAGAAGAGCACAGTGCCAAGAAGATCGCTGAGCTCCACCATGTCATCCAGGAGCACAAGGCCACCATCAAAAGGCACAAGAAAACCATCAAGGAGCAAAGCAAAATGATGGAGGCCCAGAGTGTGAGCGTCCAGCGAGAGAGGCAGCACTACTGGACGCTCCTGAAGAAGAGGGACAACACCATCAGAGAGCAGGACGAACTCATCCACAAGCTCCTTCGCACCATCGACAACGTGCAGAAACACCTGAGGGCCGTGGAGGAGTTCAACAGCAGACACAAGGAGGACAGGAAGGAGCTGAGGCTGCAGAAACAAGGGAAGGAGGAGGGAGAGAGAGAGCAGGAGGAAAGAGAGGAGAGGCAGGCGGAGGAGGGAGAGAGAGAGAGGGAGGAAAGAGAGGAGAGACAGGCGGAGGAGGGAGAGAGAGAGAGGGAGGAAAGAGAGGAGAGACAGGCGGAGGAGGGAGAGAGAGAGCAGGAGGAAAGAGAGGAGAGACAGGCGGAAGAGGGAGAGAGAGAGGAGGAGGAAAGACATGTCAGGAGAGCCATGCTGAAGAAAAACAGAAAAGAGGAAGAAAGAGAAGAGCAACCAGTGAAGGAGAGAAAGAGAGAGAAGGATGCAAGACATCGCAGGAGAGAAATGCTGGAGAAAAAGAGGAAAGAGGAAAGAGAAAAGCAGCAGACAGAGGAAAAAGAAAGAGAGGACAGACGAGAGATGCAGGAGGAAGAAAGTGAGGAAGAAAATAAAGAGGAAGAAAGAGAGGAAGAAAATAAAGACGAAGAAAGTGAGGAGGAAAATAAAGAGGAAGGAAGTGAGGAGGAAAATAAAGAGGAAGAAAGTGAGGAGGAAAATAAAGAAGAAGAATGTGAGGAGGAAAATAAAGAGGAAGAAAGTGAGGAGGAAAATAAAGAGGAAGAATGTGAGGAGGAAAATAAAGAGGAAGAATGTGAGGAGGAAAATAAAGAGGAAGAAAGAGAAAAGCAACAGCCAGAGGAGAGAAAGAGAGAGAAGGATGCAAGACATGTAGAGAAAAAGTTGCTCAAGAAAAAGAGAAAGGAAGAAGAAAGAGAGGAAGAAAATAAAGACGAAGAAAGTGAGGAGGAAAAAAGTGCAGAAAAAGAGAGTGAGGAGGAAGAAAGTCTTGAGGAAGAAAATAAAGAGGAAAAATGTGAGGAGGAAAAAAGTGCAGAAAAAGAGAGTGAGGAGGAAGAAAGTGTTGAGGAGGAAAATAAAGAGGAAGAAAGTGAGGAGGAAAAAAGTGCAGAAAAAGAGAGTGAGGAGGAAGAAAGTCAAGAAGATGAAAGTGAAGAGAAAGAAAATGTGGAGGAAGAAATGAAAGAGAACAAGAGTGAAGACAAAGAAGAAGAGGGGAGAGAAGTGGCAGAAAAAGAGAGAGAGAAGACAGAGCAGGAAGAGGAGGGAGGAGGAGAGGAGAAAATGGCTGAGGAAAAAGAGAGAGAAAAAGAGGAGCAGGAGGAGGTGAAGAAGGCAGCAGGGGGCGCTCAAACATGGAGCAGCAAAGCTGCTGCCAACCTGCAGAGCGGCGACACCGAGCTCCCACAGCAGAAAACAGGCCAAGAAGAAAAGACAGGAGCAGAGCCGGGAGGAAGGAGGGAGACGCTCCAATGGCCTCCTCTCTCTCCAAAGAGCTGCAGGAGCCACTCAGCAGACACCAACTAAGGGAGGAGATCGCCAGAGAGAGACAGAGAGAGGAAGAGAGAGAACGGAGGAGAGCCCAAGAGCACAGGAAGAGGATGGAGGCGGAAAAGAGGTACAAGAAGAAGAAAGAGCTGGAGAACATGGAGAGAGAAGAGGAGCGCAGGAGGAAGGAGCTGCAAGAGAGGAGAGAGAGAATCCAGAGAGCGCTGCAGGAGATCGCACAGGAAGACAGGGACAGGCTCCAACAACAGACGGGAGCAGAGGAGGAGAGGAAGAGGATGGAGGGACAGATGAAGCTGGAGAGCATGGAGAGTGAAGAGGAGGAGTGGAGGGAGGAGCTGGAGGAGAAAGAGAAGAGCCAAGGAGCCCAGGGCAAGAACGACAAGAAAGAAGCCCAGGACTTCTGGGACACGCTCATCCAAGGGATCGGAGGGGAGGAGGAGGAGACGGGAGAGGAGGAGGAGACGGGAGAGGAGGAGGAGGAGGAAGAGGAAGAGCAGGAGGACGAGGAGGAGGACGAGGAGGAGGAGGAGGAGGAGGAGCCCAAAATGAAGCTGGGCGTCCTGGACAAGCTGAAGAAATGGAAGTTGGACAGAGAGAAGGAGCAGATCCTGAAGAGGATTGAAAAGTCTCACATGAAGGAGGAGAAGTTCTGCTCGCTCTGTAAAGGTCAGTGGGTCTGTTTCCATGGCAACAGAGTGCACTTTGCTCCAGCTTCACTCTGCAGGCCACACTAACCTCTCACCTGCTTCCTGCAGAAAACTGCTGTCAGCACGTCAAGGACATCGAGACGCACAGGAGGAAGAAGCTGAGGCGTCAGGACGAGGACAGACAGAGGGAGGAGCTGCGCTGGAGGGACAAAGTGATGGAGAAGGCGCAGAAAAAAGAGGAGAAGAAGAAGAAAAGGGAGGGCGGGCGGAAGAAGTCCTACTTCGAAAAGTTCCTCCGTCTCCTCTGAAATTGGAAATTTTTTATTTTATTTCACACTCATCTTGAAAAAAAATAGGCTGAGATCTTCCAGAGACACACACACACACACACACACACACACACACACACACACACACACACACACACACACACACACAAAACCACCACCCACCTGCCCCTTTCAATTCCAAAAAGCCCTGCTTCCTTTAGCCCTTACACACACACACACACACACACACACATACACACACACACACACACACAAAACCACCCCCCCCATCGCTCTCATTTCCAAGAAGCCCTGTTTCCCTTTAACCCTTACACAGTGCACACACACACACACACACACACACACACACACAGCCCTAAGATGGTCTCATCCTGATGGATTTTTTTTCAAGATGAGGTCACGCTCTTAAAAAGGATGTCATTTCCAACAGACGGCGAGACGCCGCCACATCCTTTTTCAGAGTGTGAGGCGGGCGGCACGGTGGCCCAGTGGAAACACTGCGGCCTCACAGCAGGAAGGGCGGGGCTTCAGCCTCCGGCCCCGCCCCCTCTGTGGGAGTGGGCGTGGTCTCCCCGTGTCTGCGTGGGTTTTCTCCGGGCGCTCCGGTTTCCTCCCACACTTCAAAAGCCGCGGGTGGCGACGCGGCTGCCGCTTCAATAAAGCTGTCGCTGCTTGATGCTTTGTTCTGTGGAGTCTCTGCTTTGGGAGCAACACAAACTTCTGCATTATTTCCTGCAGGCTCAAGTGCTGCCGCTTCAATTTCACAGGAGGGAGAGCATCCAAGAAGATTTGCTCAAGAGCCCACGTCAGTGCACTTTGGAGCTCCTTTCATTTTGTCAAACTTCTCACTTTTCCTCTCTTCCATTTCAGACTTTTTACTTTTGACTGCACATGTGTACTCAGAATCTATGAGCACATTTACAGATTCATCTCCACATTCACTTTCAAAACTGACCACAGATTTGGAGATGGTATAGGCCGGGAGCCAGGTCCACCCCTCAGGATGGTTTTTGCTAAGTTTTTTTCACTATGATTTCCTGTTATCTTATACCTTGGGCCATCGTGAGTTCATACCGACCACCCCCAACTCGGTGACGTTTGGTCTCAGGGGCCAAAAAAAAAAAAAAGCCTTTTGGGAAAAGCTCCTGGTGAAATGATGTAATTGTACATATTAAGGTACTGTAACTGTGCCGGCCACAGTGTTGCACACGGTCACACAGAGGAGACATGAGAGGAAACATGAGAACAAGCTGCTGTCCTGTGGTTCCACATCATCATGTTAATATTCTGATAGTGCAGCAAAGCCAACGTGCACATCTTCTTCATGTTCAGGGCCCACAGGCTGACTCTCCCCCAGGTGACGTGGTTTTGCTCTGCAGGGACACAAACCCAGAGAGGTTTGGCTTTGTGCCTCTGACAGACGTTTGAACACGACCAGTCTGACGTCGAGCCTCACAGATGTGACCGATGATCAGATTGTATCGATTGATAGTTTGTCATTTTTGGCAAATTTTCTGGCAATTTTCTGTTTTTATTATATATTATTTATGTCTGAATTACACTTATATTTCTTAAGTTTTTGAAAGCGGTCCAAAAAAATGGCTCAGGTTTAAAAGGGTTAAATTGTTTGGAGCAGTGGTTCTCAATTTTATTTCCATCATATTCCCCCAGAAATATTTTTAAACAGCCCAGTTCTCTCTGACCAGTACAAAAAAAAAGGTAGAATCCCTCCACCCCCACCCCATGCATGACTTATATTATTATGAAATTAACTTAAAAAAAAAAGAAAAGAAAAAAGAAAAGAAATCTCATACCCCCTGCAGTACCCCAACATACCTCTAGGGGATGTGGTGCTAGAACTTGCTTTGCTAATGCTTTGCAATGAGAAAAAACAACAGCCCAAAGCTGAATGCAGATACTGCAGTAGAGGGTTATAGTTATGAGAATGAGCCTCAACTATAATAATCATAAAAATAAATACACTTATGAACTTAAGAACACATAAACAAAGACTTAAACACATCGTCTTCATTTTAGTGGTTATTACAGGCCTGTCCACGCCAAAAACAAACTTCCAGGACTGAAACAGAATGCTACACTTTCGGTGAATATTGGTGTTACATAATACTGACAAAAGCAAATACCTCAGTATCTTGCAGATTTTTTCCTTAAGCGTTGTCCATCTCTCACAATTACTGTTGCTTCCTCAATTGTGTATACTTTGTTACATACTGAACATGCCACATAGCGAACAAAATCATCTCTGTTTAGACAAAGTATATTTCTGGCCATACACATAGTGGAGGGAATTCTTTCAGTCAGATTTTTCAATATATTAAGTCTGCAAATGCTGCCCAGTGCAAAAAGAAATGACCTCATCAGATTCAACAGTGCAATGTAGGCATTATCTGATATTGTAAAATATGACTTCCATGCAGTAAGATGAAGAATTAAGTATGCCAACCATACAAAATGAATATCTCCACTGTTGTCATGCAGTGTCTTTAGTCCAATGTCCTTGTCACTGTCTCCCGTGTCCTCGTCACTGTCTCCCGTGTCCTCGTCACTGTCTCCCGTGTCCTCGTCACTGTCTCCCGTGTCCTCGTCACTGTCTCCCGTGTCCTCATCACTGCCTCCTGTGTCATTGTCACAGCTTCCAAATTCTGTAATAAAGGTGAACACCCAATCATCAAATCTACATTCTGGCACTCTACCATATCCCAACACTACAACACAGTTTACACAAATTATTCAAATAAAGTCTATTTAAATGTAAAATGAGTTGTGAAATACCTGACAAAATGTATAAATGACAATATTACACATAGCCTAACCATAACATGGAACCATTTCCCATGATGTGATTTTTGTTGGGTGATACTGAGTGAAACACTATACACCAGAACATGTGAGGGGAGTGGTGAGAATTTCCACTGACCTCCAAATAATATTTAAACACTTCCCACTGAATATTGAAAGGAATTTTTCCTGAAATGCCCATCCCTACTATTATTATTTTGCAATCCGGGCAGCAATCAGTTAAATGTCCCTCACAGGGAAATGTATAAATTCTACTGTAAAATTATTTACAGAAAAAGTGCTTGTATTTACATGGAAATGTTAATTCACTGATATGAAGCGCTAAAATCTGTTTCAGTATGGGCTACATAGATTAATCACTTGACATCATTCTATCATTAAAAGATAACTAAACAGACATATTGTGAAGATGACTTACAAGTACATGCGCGGGCTCGCTCGGGGCTGTAAAAACCCCGGTATAAATGTTACATGTAATGAAAGCCGTTTTGTTGCTGTGGAATTTCCTCATGATTGATATTTACACACAAGCAGGTGTATGCACAGCTTGATAAAATTGATGAAAAGAATGCATATGCATTAATTCTTTTGTTGTGCATACGCAGTTTCAGTCTACAGAGTTTGATGCATCTGGCCCCTGCAAGTGACTGACATTGAGGCTTAAACTGAGTAAATACTGAAAAACTAAGGGTTGAAATAGCAAAATTATACTGTTTAATTGATTAAATTTGAGTAGTGTTAATGTACATTATGTGTGTTAATGCTTTGTTGACAACCAGAACATGTGAGTCTGAATTTTGGATCATTAACTTGTTTGTGGAGACCACAGCCCCATCTATAATTTCTATATTTTACAGAAAATTGAGACATACCTAAGCAACAATTGATTTTTTAAAGTAAATTATTGCGTTACCTGCATTGACTTGAAGTTCTTCATCAACGTCCACGAAGACAAGCTCATCATTGACCTAATTGTAGGATAAAACTTGTTAAAAGTATTTCCCATGAAAAATGTTTCCAACATTTTATTTCTCACTTTAAATCAGTCAGTAAGTCAAAGTATTTCCGTGTTGAAAAGAGGGGGTGGGGGTGAATGCTGCAGAGGCTCAGTCTGTGAAATGTTAGGAACAAGTGAACTCAGGTGCTCTTCAAGGGAAAAATGGCAAACACGGTTAGAAGAGAACTGACTGTCGTGCTGGATTGCATGCTGCAGTCATGGAGGGAGATCCCGAGGCACTCTGGAGTGTGAAAATATAAAATCCTTTATTCAAACGGGAGACCCAACGCGTTTTGATGAGTTACATCTTCATCAGGGGTGTAAGAGCATGAAGTGCACAGGTGTGCATTTAAAAGGTTGTCACATGGTCACATTAGTGGACATGGAGTGGTCACATGACCATGTCTAGGACTATTTCCGTGTTGATTTGGGCACGTATGAGTCAGATTTTTTAGGTCTGTCCTTCTGGTGCTCATTTTGGTCAATTCTGCTGATTCTGGTCCCTTGCTGGTTTATCGGTAGCCATCTCTTTTGTTAAATCCTTGATTACAGATTTCTGTCATAACAAGTGACCCAAACCTACCTCCTTCTCTTCACTTTCCGAAGCTTTGGGGTTATATTCTTCAGTAGTGTTACCATTGGCACCTTCAACTTCCTTATGATCTGCCATGAGGCTACACTGTGAAAACAATATTGAAAAAGTTGAGAAACTATAAAGAGTACAAGGTACATTAAAATTAGGGAAACTCAAATGTAAGAATAAAATGCCTTCTTTGTCATATTTTAATACTTAAAAATTAACATTTTACATTTGCATTTGACATGACATAACATGTCAAATCAAATGAGCAAAGTTAGCTTGGCATTTGGATATTAACTTACCTCTTTCTGATAGGCCTGTCCAGAACATCCAGCTTGGCGATCTGTTTGACTGTACTTGTGGCGATGTTCGTAGTATGCTGTTTTGCACACCATCTCATTGCAGTGATGACACCATAAATACCTGGAGGTATCTTTACCTCCATCTTTTCGAGGCATAGGCATGTTGGTCTATGCCTCGAAAGAAAAAGAAAAGAAAGAAAAATTACATCAACCCCACTATGCAATAACATTACCACTAGCCTTTTTTTCTTACATTTTTCAAACCAGTGTTCAAAAAATCTATGAAACTTACATATTTAAAAGTGTACTCGTATAACTTTCATTACCTTGCAGTAATGGTTGTGGCCAGAATGCTGGATTGTTATGTGCACCTTAAAAAGAGAGTGCCTAATTAGTCAAAGTTAATATTTTTCAACCCTTTACAGATATAAACTAGGCCTAAACCTAATGATGGGCAAAAATGCATTTCTGATCTTCTGCACAGGATGAGTTTAATTTCTGTCCACAAAAGCAATAAATATAGGCTATGAGCACCCGATTCTTTTGTTGAAATCAGAAAATATTTATTATGGTCACATATAAAGTAAGGCAGCGCTGGGCTCAGGGTGACAGAGGTCTCGCAGGATCTCAAATGAGCCCCGATATTAGGAAATTAGGTCTATGCACGTTACTTGCATGAATAGTTTAATGATTGACTTGTTGGCTTCTCCATAAATTAGTTTCTAATTTACACGAACAAAGCGCGGCAACACGAACAGAGCGCGGCAAGTTAGTTGGCTAATCTACTTGAAAATTGTCAGAAACACCGCCTAAATTTCACACGATATTCACACGACTGACATAAACATTAGGTCTATGCGCGTTACTTGCATGAATAGTTTAATGATCGACTTGTTGGTTTCTCCATAAATTAATTTCTAGTTTACACGAACAGAGTGGGGCAACTTACCTCTAGGCAAAGAGCGCAATATGAGCTCAGACACACATTCTTCCATACCCGGTTGGTATTGGGCGGAATCAAATGTTTAGCTCCACCCACCTACCCCTGTTACCTACTACCTTAACCTTACAACTTTATTCTTGTAAATTAACGACTTTATTCTTGTAAATTTATGACTTTTTAATATTACGACATTATTCTCGTAAATGTACGACTTTATTCTCGTAATATTACGACTTAAATCTCGAAATCTCGGATTTTTTTTTCTCAGTGTGGCCCTAATCCTCCTACGTAATTTCCTGAGTCTGTGTGGTTTTTTTATAAGATTGAAATGAAAACTGTTTGTGGTCTTACCTTTATTTGTAGATGAAGTCCATGCGCCTGTCCTTTGCCACAAAAATCTCTTTTACTTTGTTGTAAAAGTCCTCCTTATTTTTAGTTATTATTAGTTTTAAAAGTCTCTCAGCCTCAATGGAGATGATCTCCAGGGAGGAAAGTCGTCCTGAATCGGTCCTATTCCGACTGTATGTTTTCAGTCTTTTTCAGTCTCAGAGAATGACCTTTCCACGCTCGCTGTTGTAGCTGGTACAGTGCAGTAGTACAGTGAGCACCAGTTGAAGTAACTTTGTCGCCTCAGGAACATAACATTTAAAATCATTTATTTGTTTAATATCATATCTAATCACATCAGAGAGTGCTTCAATTAGATCGTTCTGTATTCTATTTGACAAGCCAGAAAACACAGAAACCAGAAATATCAGAAACCAGCTGGTGAGAGGGAAAAAAAAAAAAAAAAGTGCTGTGTCTGCAGTGAGAGACGCGACACCAGTCGCATTCAGCCCCAACCCCTAACCCCTAAGCCTAACTCTGCTCAAAAGCTCCGCGTCTGTTACCAACCAAGTTTAACAGAAACTCTACTGACTATCAGTGATTACAAACCGAGGGAAGAGCGAGCTGAAAAAACCTGACCGCTGCTGAAGAGAGACGCCACGTGAGCTGTCACACCTGAGTGAGTGACAGAGAGGTTGTCCCTGTGTGTGTGTGTGTGTGTGTGTGTGTGTATGTGTGTGTGTGTGTGTGTGTATGTGTGTGTGTGTGTGTGTGTGTGTGTTGTGTGTGAGCGGCGCACCGCTGTACTGTGTGTGTGTAGGGGAGGGTCGCTATGTGTGACTGGCCTATCACACAACGTGGACACAGTCAGCTACCTAATGAAGATTTTCATTCATCACGAGCACGGATATTGACTCATATTACTCGGATCATACTCGTACTCCGCAAAAGTGCTATATCCGTACCGGATACTCGTTTCAGCCGAGTATCCGGCTCATCCCTAATTAGAAGAGCTTGCCC
The DNA here is from genome assembly GCF_902150065.1 of Myripristis murdjan. Lineage (NCBI taxonomy): Eukaryota > Metazoa > Chordata > Actinopteri > Holocentriformes > Holocentridae > Myripristis > Myripristis murdjan. Next base: position 4,212,463 of record NC_043988.1, read on the forward strand.
TCTCATCGTTACCATGAAATGCCAACTCCTGTTTAGCTAGGAAGCAGGTTGCATTAATGAGGTCTTTCAAAATCTCTTGGTTTTCCTTTACCTTAGCGTTAGCGTTGTGGGTGCTAATATTGAGTCTCCACTGTTTGTTCAAAGCCAAATCGATCCTTGAGCTTCCAAAAGTTTTTAAAGCAATCTGGCTTTGAATGTCTTTGAATTTTTCATGTCACAATATCCCGTGTTAGTCCAGACGTTGTCACAAGTTGAGAACAAAAGGCAGGGAAAGCAGTAAAGGCGGTTTTTCAAGGGACAGCCACACAGCCAGTCTTTTTGGGTGTACCACTCCGTTTGAAAAGAGCGCGTTATCTTCTGTCCCGTAGTTTGAAGCAAACCTTTTAAGCTCCGGCGTTGGTCTTCCGTTGTTAATCACGTCCCTTTTAGACTGAAAGTCTAGTTTTGAGAAATTTGTAAGCTTAGATATATAATCCTCTTCCATTTCGGCAGTCCGACGGAGCAAAACACACAAAAAAACGGCTCGCAGCAGTGCAGCGCCTCTGCGTAGAAGGACAGCAGCAACAAGCACCCGTTGGCTCACGTACGCCCCCATCAGTGCGGCAGAGTACTATTTGCCTGTGGGCATTTCGCTCTCAAAATATAAAACTTTTTTGCTAATATTGTCTCCGTTTCAGCGGAAAACATGAGATCTGATGTGAACTAGTCCTTGTCAGCCAGCCAACTTGGGCTTATGTTTTCTAGACATCACGATTTCCCAAAACTGAATAAATTCCACACATAGCAACACAAAACTGCTTTGCTAGCTCAATCATGTTGTAACTAGAATATCCGCTGGAAAAAATATTTTTTTCATGGACTGATAGTTATACTTCTGCCGACTTCTAAGTCATTTTTAATCTAACAGGTGCTGTGACAGCGACTCAGCAGCACAGCTGATCTTTATCTACAACCAACTTAAATTAACAGTTATATTTAAATATAGGCTACTACTTTCCAGTGTCGGTGCCAGAACAAATAGGCCTATCTATCTTTTCATGAACTCACTGGCAGATGCTTTATTTCAGCTGGGGGTGTGTCACTCCAATTTAACGTCAGGTCCGATTAATGTGGCTAAGCAGCAAAAGTAACAACAGTAAGCAGTCACATTAAGGCTGAACAGAGTTGTATAATTTCAACCCCACCTTTCAGGGGCTTTTGCTAATCACCTTTTCAGGCTGTTATCAATTTACCTCTGAAATTAAGACGACAGTTTTCACAGATGTGTTGATTTATTAAATGTTCATTTCAATGTACAGATGCAAACAAATTGACTAATTAATTAAATCAATGGCCTAGACAACTCATAAAGAATAAACAAATTAATAATGATTGATTGGCTAATTAATAACTGATAACATTAACACATTAATAACAAGAACAAAGTTATAGCCGCACATCTCTGTGGAAAATCTTACAGGTACTGTCCGTGGTGCTGACTCTGCCTCAGCAGGTACTGTCCGTGGTGCTGACTCCGCTGAGGCACTTTATTATAGAAATTAAAGCTCCATAAAATTCACGGAGGATCTTGTTTAACTCTTCTTTCCTTACAGGTGAGAAATCAGCTGTTTGCCCAGTGTTTGTCAGGTAGTCTTGTAGACATCGTAGACATTGACCAGGCCCTACCAGCTTCATTTCCTGACGTCTCCAGCTGATCCAGCTCTTCACTCGTCACTCTCGCGTATCTCTCCTTTTTCTCTTCTGTCTTGTCTTCCTCGTTCAGCCATTCATCCAAACGTTGGTCGCCAAAGAAATCAAAACTGACAACAAAACGGTCCATTATGCAGGTGAACAAAGTTGACAGCAGCTTTTGCTGCGGGTTTCGGTGAAACGTTTCGTGTTGCCATGGAAACCACACAGACTTGGGCAATAAGATATAGGCGGATTAGCCTAATATTTTCAATAATGAGGTATTTTTCATGTGAGCACAGCTAGCCGTGCTGTCATGCTCATTTGAGCACATTCTAAACGTCTGATTGATCAATCAGATTGCTCGGTCGGATCTACGTGTTGTGTAATTTTTTAAAATATTTTTCCAGCATTATTTGTCTGTTGTTGGAGCCTGTCCCTTTCTTGCTGTGTGATCTCCTGCAGCGCTCTCTGGATTCTCTCTCTCCTCTCTTGCAGCTCCTTCCTCCTGCGCTCCTCTTCTCACCGGTACGCATCAAATTTCTTCAAGGTTGGCAGGTCTGCGCTGCTCCATCCAGCCGAACATCTTTGGGAGACTTTGGACACTCCATCACCAAAACACCAAATGAGGGAATATGTTTTAGTAGAAACGGTGCTCTGTCCCTCCAGTAGAGTTCAGAGACGTGGAGAAGATGCTAAGGAGATCGTGGTGACCTCATTAAGACACTTCATGTTGGTTTTACCTCCGTCACCTGTCTGTTTGTGTATATGTGATTCACTTTTAGACTGCACCATCATCCCTGGGTTAGTTGCAATAGGGATAATTAGGAAAGGCAATGCAAATGAAATGGAGAGTTTGCTATAGTTTGCTAAGAATATACTGTATGTTAGCTCTGTTGACTGTATTTGTTATTTCTCTCTATTGTAAGCTGGACACACAGGGAGTGGAGAACACAGGTAACAAGTGTTAAAAAATGTAAAACATCTAATTCCACTGACCATAAATTTTCCGCACAAAGGATTTTGGTTCCACACTGGGAAAATTAATATTGATATACTGTACATTATTTCCTCAGTCTATTTCTGATGTTAGCGCTGGTTATTCTGGTTGACTGTATAAACCTTTATTCAGGTAGTGGCAGTGTAAGAAATGCCATGTTATAGAGCTTTAAATAGCTTTTAATAGCACAGACTGACAGAATTACTATGAAAAGTCAGCATGAGGAAACTAAATGACTGATAACAACAGATTTCTAATATAGTATTACATTTTCATGTTTTGTTTCTAGCGTCAACAAACCGGAGGCCAGATGTTCTGCTAACCTGCAATCTGATGACTGCTGATCTGGAAGACGCTTCAATCAAGATTTTGTGTGACTTCCATAACACCATCCGTACATTATCCCGATATTATGATCACACAGGAGAGACTGGGAGTCTGGCGGTTGTACTTTGACACCGCTGGATACTGAGTTCTCCTGGTCTTAAAGGCTGGATTAGATGAAAGTGATGCAATGTCCTGAACTTGGAAGACTGTACCGAGTGATATAAATAATGATTGACTCTGTTTGTTCTTCGTATCGTCATTACTAATGATAAAATTTCCACGTGGATGTGTTAGTGAAGTGCAGGTCACCCCCTGCTGAGATATCCAGTCAAAAATACTGAGGTATTTGCTTTTGTCAGTATTATGTAACAGCAATATTCACCAGAAGTGTAGCATTCTGTTTCAGTCCTGGAAGTTTGTTTTTTGGCATGGACAGGCCTGTAATAACCACTAAAATGAAGACGATGTGTTTAAGTCTTTGTTTCAACCTGATCTCACAGAAATCCGTGAAATGAGCACAACCTCTTAACAACGCATTGCGTGCTCCTGGCACATAACCTGTTATAATTATGTGTGGCCACCACAGAAACAGCGTCCACTGAAAGTCAATTAGGATCCGTGTCGTATGGCCACCACGCAAACGCTGTCCACTGAAAGTCAATTTCATGTGGGTGGTAGTTCATAGATCCCGGAAGTGCAAATTTAATCAAAATAAAATAATAAAATAAAAAATAAAAAATCGCCAGTTTTCTAGACTAGGCCTACCGTATTGACCCGCATAAAAGACGACCCTGATTTTGAGATGACCCCTCTTTTTCAAGACCATTTAAAAAAAAAAAAAAAAAAAGCCACCGGGCTGCATCAGGCGGGTCGGCCGCGGCACCGGCTGGTACCGCGCCCACCCGGTCAGGTCTGCGGGATCTGACAGGTGAGCGGTCAGTGCCGCGGTCGGCCCGCCTGGTGCCATGGCCGGTAGGAGTAGTATCTAACATGGAAGGGCGCAAGCCAGTAATTTCGCCTAGGGCGGCACATAGGCAGAACCGCCACTGTATAGTTTATAATGTCATCATTTTCATATTTTTCTAGTCCACAAAAATCACATTTTAAGCCATTTTGAAATCAATGAACGAAATTTTATTTTAATCTGAAAAACACCGGCGTTACCAAGGCAACGCGCTTCATGCTACCTGGTGACTCCCGGCTTCTCGGCTTCAAAGACGTCACGCCGTGGGTGGTGGTTCATAGATCCCGGAAGTGCAAATTTAATCGGTATTCTGAAAAAAAGGTCTGATTATTAGCCATAACGTTGTAACCACCCAAGGCAGACTTACCACGAGCTATGAGGATGTGTAACGATGGCATGTGTCCACAAGTCCCGTATAATATCAACTTTATTTTAAGAAAACACGTTTTATTTGCGATATCATATCACGGAGAAGCACTACATTACCCATAATCCTAGTGTTTATCAGCGACGTGTCTGAATTGACAGCTTTCATCAATAAAGTCAATAAAATCTAATAAAGTGCATGAAAGTTGATAATGTGCTGATATGTTACGCCATTGAACACAACCCTTTCAGTCAGCGAAACAGAGCGGGTGGAAAACCCGTCGAAACACGTCAAAAATAGCACTAAAGATTTATATAGTCTATATATATTTTTTTTTTTCATAACACATCTTTACTCGTGGTATAAACATAGGCTACATGTTAAGGTTATGCTTTTGCTGTTGAAAAACTACTGTATGTATGGTTTTTAAACCTAAATTCACAATGTTTATCCTAACGCGGAAGAGGGGTACCAGAACTACAATTCGTGCAGAGTTGCAACACAGAGAGCTGTCCTGCGCCATAGCTTTTGTAGTTCTAACATGTTATGTCTATTATATGAAGTGGTGATCACTAATTTTGCAATCTTAATCAAAGTTTTTGGGTGTGGGAAGAACGCCTGAATGGTCAGATTTTAATTTTTTTTTTCTTAAGATAGTGAAATCATGTTTTTTCCATGTTTTGACACTAGTCGGTGGCGCCCCCTATTGGTTTGCCATCGGACATGATAGTAGAGGTCAAGAGCTTTCCAAAAATGTTGACCCCATGTCTCTACCATATTTTGTTGCTGCACTGTAAGCCTTTAAAAGTGTCTCAGGTGCAAGGTTCAAAGGGCACTTGTGGGGAGCAGGAACTGCCCACTGGTCTCACACTGAGATATGTTACTCCATAGGTCAAGACCTTTCAAACGATGTCTTCATTGTTGTTCTGTGACAAAGTTTGATTTTCATCGTGCTCCAAGCCAAGGCTGTCTCAGGTGTACATCTGCAGACCTCTTTTAGGGCCAAGCTTGATAAAATCAGTCAAACTTCTTTAAGGGGGTATGTAATGGCCAAATTTATTTAGAATATTGATGTTAGTCATATACACAGTCATGCTTTTCAATTTGGACCATTTCAAAGCTTTTTTTCCCCATAAAATACTCAGTGTTTCATATTTCAGATTTTCCCATTAACTTAATATGGCCACCTGAGACACTTTTAAAGGCTTACAGTGCAGCAACAAAAAATGGCACAGACATGGGGTCAACATTTTTGGAAAGCTCTTGACCTCTACTATCATGTCCGATGGCAAACCAATAGGGGGCGCCACCGACTAGTGTCAAAACATGGAAAAAACATGATTTCACTATCTTAAGAAAAAAAAAAATTAAAATCTGACCATTCAGGCGTTCTTCCCACACCCAAAAACTTTGATTAAGATTGCAAAATTAGTGATCACCACTTCATATAATAGACATAACATGTTAGAACTACAAAAGCTATGGCGCAGGACAGTTCTGTGTGTTGCAACTCTGCACGAATTGTAGTTCTGGTACCCCTCTTCCGGGTTAGGATAAACATTGTGAATTTAGGTTTAAAAACCATACATACGGTAGTTTTTCAACAGCAAAAGCATAACCTTAACATGTAGCCTATGTTTATACCACGAGTAAAGATGTGTTATGAAAAAATATATATATATATAGACTATATAAATCTTTAGTGCTATTTTTGACGTGTTTCGACGGGTTTTCCACCCGCTCTGTTTCGCTGACTGAAAGGGTTGTGTTCAATGGCGTAACATATCAGCACATTATCAACTTTCATGCACTTTATTAGATTTTATTGACTTTATTGATGAAAGCTGTCAATTCAGACACGTCGCTGATAAACACTAGGATTATGGGTAATGTAGTGCTTCTCCGTGATATGATATCGCAAATAAAACGTGTTTTCTTAAAATAAAGTTGATATTATACGGGACTTGTGGACACATGCCATCGTTACACATCCTCATAGCTCGTGGTAAGTCTGCCTTGGGTGGTTACAACGTTATGGCTAATAATCAGACCTTTTTTTCAGAATACCGATTAAATTTGCACTTCCGGGATCTATGAACCACCACCCACGGCGTGACGTCTTTGAAGCCGAGAAGCCGGGAGTCACCAGGTAGCATGAAGCGCGTTGCCTTGGTAACGCCGGTGTTTTTCAGATTAAAATAAAATTTCGTTCATTGATTTCAAAATGGCTTAAAATGTGATTTTTGTGGACTAGAAAAATATGAAAATGATGACAGTATAAACTATACAGTGGCGGTTCTGCCTATGTGCCGCCCTAGGCGAAATTACTGGCTTGCGCCCTTCCATGTTAGATACTACTCCTACCGGCCATGGCACCAGGCGGGCCGACCGCGGCACTGACCACTCACCTGTCAGATCCCGCAGACCTGACCGGGTGGGCGCGGTACCAGCCGGTGCCGCGGCCGACCCGCCTGATGCAGGTCGGTGGCTTTTTCATTCAAACAAGATTTTGTCCATATAAAAAGTAGCCTATTTTCCAAAAAATGGTCTTGAAAAAGAGGGGTCATCTTAAAATCAGGGTCGTCTTTTATGCGGGTCAATATGGTAGGCCTAGTCTAGAAAACTGGCGATTTTTTATTTTTTATTTTATTATTTTATTTTGATTAAATTTGCACTTCCGGGATCTATGAACTACCACCCACATGAAATTGACTTTCAGTGGACAGCGTTTGCGTGGTGGCCATACGACACGGATCCTAATTGACTTTCAGTGGACGCTGTTTCTGTGGTGGCCACACATAATTATAACAGGTTATGTGCCAGGAGCACGCAATGCGTTGTTAAGAGGTTGTGCTCATTTCACGGATTTCTGTGAGATCAGGTTGCTTTGTTTATGTGTTCTTAAGTTCATATGTGTATTTATTTTTTATGATTATTATAGTTGAGGCTCATTCTCATAACTATAAACCCCCTACTGCAGTATCTGCTTTCAGCTTTGGGCTTTTGTTTTTTCTCATTGCAAATTATTAGCAAAGCAAGTTGTAGCACCACATCCCCTAGAGGTATGTTGGGGTACTGCAGGGGGTATGAGATTTCTTTCTTTCTTTTTTTTTTTTTTTTTAAGTTAATTTCATATTAATATAAGTCATGCATGGGGTGGGGGTGGAGAGATTCTACCTTTTTTTTGTACTGGTCAGAGAGAACTGGGCTGTTTAAAAATATTTCTGGGGGAATATGATGGAAATAAAATTGAGAACCACTGCTCCAAACAATTTAACCCTTTTAAACCTGAGCCATTTTTTGGACCGCTTTCAAAAACTTAAGAAATATAAGTGTAATTCAGACATAAATAAATAATATATGATAAAAACAGAAAATTGCCAGAAAATTTGCCAAAAATGACAAACTATCAATCGATACAATCTGATCATTGGTCACATCTGTGAGGCTCGATGTCAGACTGGTCGTGTTCAAACGTCTGTCAGAGGCACAAAGCCAAACCTCTCTGGGTTTGTGTCCCTGCAGAGCAAAACCACATCACCTGGGGGAGAGTCAGCCTGTGGGCCCTGAACATGAAGAAGATGTGCACGTTGGCTTTGCTGCACTATCAGAATATTAACATGATGATGTGGAACCACAGGACAGCAGCTTGTTCTCATGTTTCCTCTCATGTCTCCTCTGTGTGACCGTGTGCAGCACTGTGGCCGGCACAGTTACAGTACCTTAATATGTACAATTACATCATTTCACCAGGAGCTTTTCCCAAAAGGCTTTTTTTTTTTTTGGCCCCTGAGACCAAACGTCACCGAGTTGGGGGTGGTCGGTATCAACTCATGATGGCCCAAGGTATAAGATAACAGGAAATCATAGTGAAAAAAACTTAGCAAAAAACATCCTGAGGGGTGGACCTGGCTCCCGGCCTATACCATCTCCAAATCTGTGTTCAGTTTTGAAAGTGAATGTGGAGATGAATCTGTAAATGTGTTCATAGATTCTGAGTTCACGTGCAGATTCCTGTACACATTAACACAACTCTCTACACACATTTGGTAATAAAATGCCCTGAGGTGTGAAAAGTGAGCACATGTGAAGCCTGCTCTCTCTCAGAGTGTCAGGTTGTTGCTGCATTAACCTGGAAGAGGTGATGTGATGTTGGACTCTCACTGCTCCGTAACCTTTTGGCTCAGGAGCCGAGGACCTGAAGTTGGAGAAATGGAGTGCAGTCAAAAGTAAAACTTCAGGAAATAATGCAGAAGTTTGTGTTGCTCCCAAAGCAGAGACTCCACAGAACAAAGCATCAAGCAGCGACAGCTTTATTGAAGCGGCAGCCGCGTCGCCACCCGCGGGTTTTGAAGTGTGGGAGGAAACCGGAGCGCCCGGAGAAAACCCACGCAGACACGGGGAGACCACGCCCACTCTCACAGAGGGGGCGGGGCCGGAGGCTGAAGCCCCGCCCTTCCTGCTGTGAGGCCGCAGTGTTTCCACTGGGCCACCGTGCCGCCCGCCTCACACTCTGAAAAAGGATGTGGCGGCGTCTCGCCGTCTGTTGGAAATGACATCCTTTTTAAGAGCGTGACCTCATCTTGAAAAAAAATCCATCAGGATGAGACCATCTTAGGGCTGTGTGTGTGTGTGTGTGTGTGTGTGTGTGTGTGTGTTTGTGTGTGTAAGGGCTAAAGGAAGCAGGGCTTGTTGGAATTGAAAGGGGCAGGTGGGTGGTGGTTTTGTGTGTGTGTGTGTGTGTGTGTGTGTGTGTGTCTGGAAGATCTCAGCCTATTTTTTTTCAAGATGAGTGTGAAATAAAATAAAAAAATTCCAATTTCAGAGGAGACGGAGGAACTTTTCAAAGTAGGACTTCTTCCGCCCGCCCTCCCTTTTCTTCTTCTTCTCCTCTTTTTTCTGCGCCTTCTCCATCACTTTGTCCCTCCAGCGCAGCTCCTCCCTCTGTCTGTCCTCGTCCTGACGCCTCAGCTTCTTCCTCCTGTGCGTCTCGATGTCCTTGACGTGCTGACAGCAGTTTTTCTGCAGGAAGCAGGTGAGAGGTTAGTGTGGCCTGCAGAGTGAAGCTGGAGCAAAGTGCACTCTGTTGCCATGGAAACAGACATACTGACCTTTACAGAGCGAGCAGAACTTCTCCTCCTTCATGTGAGACTTTTCAATCCTCTTCAGGATCTGCTCCTTCTCTCTGTCCAACTTCCATTTCTTCAGCTTGTCCAGGACGCCCAGCTTCATTTTGGGCTCCTTCTCCTCCTCCTCCTCCTCCGTCTCCTTCTCCTCCTCTTCCTCCTCCTCCTCCTCCTCCTTCTCGTCCTCCTCTCCCGTCTCCTCCTCCTCTCCCGTCTCCTCCTCCTCCCCTCTGATCCCTTGGATGAGCGTGTCCCAGAAGTCCTGGGCTTCTTTCTTGTCGTTCTTGCCCTGGGCTCCTTGGCTCTTCTCTTTCTCCTCCAGCTCCTCCCTCCACTCCTCCTCTTCACTCTCCATGCTCTCCAGCTTCATCTGTCCCTCCATCCTCTTCCTCTCCTCCTCTGCTCCCGTCTGTTGTTGGAGCCTGTCCCTGTCTTCCTGTGCGATCTCCTGCAGCGCTCTCTGGATTCTCTCTCTCCTCTCTTGCAGCTCCTTCCTCCTGCGCTCCTCTTCTCTCTCCATGTTCTCCAGCTCTTTCTTCTTCTTGTACCTCTTTTCCGCCTCCATCCTCTTCCTGTGCTCTTGGGCTCTCCTCCGTTCTCTCTCTTCCTCTCTCTGTCTCTCTCTGGCGATCTCCTCCCTTAGTTGGTGTCTGCTGAGTGGCTCCTGCAGCTCTTTTGGAGAGAGAGGAGGCCATTGGAGCGTCTCCCTCCTTCCTCCCGGCTCTGCTCCTGTCTTTTCTTCTTGGCCTGTTTTCTGCTGTGGGAGCTCGGTGTCGCCGCTCTGCAGGTTGGCAGCAGCTTTGCTGCTCCATGTTTGAGCGCCCCCTGCTGCCTTCTTCACCTCCTCCTGCTCCTCTTTTTCTCTCTCTTTTTCCTCAGCCATTTTCTCCTCTCCTCCTCCCTCCTCTTCCTGCTCTGTCTTCTCTCTCTCTTTTTCTGCCACTTCTCTCTCCTCTTCTTCTTTGTCTTCACTCTTGCTCTCTTTCATTTCTTCCTCCACATTTTCTTTCTCTTCACTTTCATCTTCTTGACTTTCTTCCTCCTCACTCTCTTTTTCTGCACTTTTTTCCTCCTCACTTTCTTCCTCTTTATTTTCCTCCTCACTTTCTTCCTCTTTATTTTCTTCCTCTCTTTCTTCCTCTTTATTTTCTTCCTCACTTTCTTCCTCTTTATTTTCCTCCTCGCTTTCTTCCTCTTTATTTTCTTCCTCACTTTCATCCTCTTTATTTTCCTCCTCCTGACTTTCTTCCTCTTTATTTTTCTCCTCACTTTCTTCCTCTTTATTTTCTTCCTCTCTTTCTTCCTCTTTATTTTCTTCCTCACTTTCTTCCTCCTTCATCTCACGTCTGTCCTCTCTTTCTCTTTCCTCTGTCTGCTGCTTTTCTCTTTCTTCGTTTCTCTCTCTCTCCAGCATTTCTCTCCTGTGATGTCTTGCATCCTTCTCTCTCTTTCTCTCCTTCACTGGTTGCTCCTCTCTTTCTTCTTCCTTTCTGGTTTTCCTGAGCAACTTCTTCTTGATATGTCTTGCATCCTTCTCTCTCTTTCTCTCCTCTGGCTGTTGCTTTTCTCTTTCTTCCTCTTTATTTTCCTCCTCTCTTTCTTCCTCTTTATTTTCTTCTTCACTTTCTTCCTCCTTCATCTCTCGTCTGTCTTCTCTTTCTCTTTCCTCTGTCTGCTGCTTTTCTCTTTCCTCTTTCCTCTTTTTCTCCAGCATTTCTCTCCTGTGATGTCTTGCATCCATCTCTCTCTTTCTCTCCTTCACTGGTTGCTCTTCTCTTTCTTCCTCTTTTCTGTTATTCTTCAGCATGGCTCTCCTGACATGTCTTTCCTCCCTCTCTCTCTCTCCCTCCTCCGCCTGTCTCTCCTCTCTTTCCTCCCTCTCTCTCTCTCGCTCCTCCGCCTGCCTCTCCTCTCTTTCCTCCTGCTCTCTCTCTCCCTCCTCCTTCCCTTGTTTCTGCAGCCTCAGCTCCTTCCTGTCCTCCTTGTGTCTGCTGTTGAACTCCTCCACGGCCCTCAGGTGTTTCTGCACGTTGTCGATGGTGCGATGGAGCTTGTGGATGAGTTCGTCCTGCTCTCTGATGGTGTTGTCCCTCTTCTTCAGGAGCGTCCAGTAGTGCTGCCTCTCTCGCTGGACGCTCACACTCTGGGCCTCCATCATTTTGCTTTGCTCCTTGATGGTTTTCTTGTGCCTTTTGATGGTGGCCTTGTGCTCCTGGATGACATGGTGGAGCTCAGCGATCTTCTTGGCACTGTGCTCTTCTTGGAGCTTCATCTTTTGGGACAGCAGGGACATCCTCTGCTCCCTCACCCTGTCTCTCTCTGCCAGCCTGCCCAGCTTCTCGTGAGCCTCCAGGAGACTCCGAGTCTGCTGGGTTGGCTTTTTGCAGAGGCAGCTCTGTTGGCTGGGGGCGCTGCCACAGGTGGGCGGAGCCACTGCAGGGGGAGGGGCTGCCGCAGGGGGAGGGGCCACCACAGGGGGTGTGGCTGCCACAGGGGGAGGGGCAACCGGCATGCAGACAGGCAGGTAGACGTATGTATGTTGGCCGTCATCTTGAGTCCTCCTCATCTTGACAGTCCTCATGTTTGGCCACATTTTCTCCAGAGTATCTGCCAATCAAACCACAGTCAATACACAGCCAGTACACCTTCATCACAGGTATCACATTATTGGCTGCTTATAACATTATCAGCTGGGCTTAAAAAAAAAAAAAAAAAAAAAACATAAATAATGTAATAACTGAAGCTGATAATGAAATAACACACTTATATCACTTTATTTAGGTTTTATTTATTGGCTACAAAGTGTCACACATCCATGACACTTACCATTCCTGACCTGAGCACGCACACACACACACACACACACACACACACACTCACTGTCTCTCTGTAGGAATAATTTGAGGAGACTGTTTAGGCCCCAGTCTGCACAAACACACCATTTTCCAACAGGCCACAAGAACACATGTGGACTGAAATGACAGACCCTTTTCCCTTATTTGATCATGTGTTATGTTCTGAATACACATCCATACTGTACACATGTGGATACCTGTGAGTGTGTGTGTGTGTGTGTGTGTGTGTGTGTGTGTGTGTGTGTACCAGGCGTGGAGGTGCTGCTGTGGTCCCAGAGGTCAGAGGTCAGCGAGCTGCCAGTCCGCTGTGAGTGCTGCCTGCTCAGCCTTCGAGCAGCCGGCCGGCCAGGTGTGTGTGTGTGTGTGTCCTGCAGAGAGAGAGAGAGCACAACACACACACGTGTTTCATTTCTACTGTCAGTGTGTAGTGTTAATTTTAAACTACCAGTTAATTAATATTAATATTCTATTACAGTTTTTTTGGACTGCTTACACACTAAGAACATCTGCTTAAACCAACGTGACCAAACTTGAACTCATTGGAGCTAAACCTTCAACACAGCGTGGCCACACCTTAGACACATGTGCTGCTCTGAACTGTGTTTGCTATTCTGCAACACACTTCCTCCTCAACACCACACACTATTTCATACAGAAGACAAGTAGCAAAAGCCAAGATTTCCCTCAAACAACTCAACTTCTGCCCAAATGAGTAGATTCCTTCAGTCAGCTCTACTGTACTGTAACACAGCTGACAGCACAATACAAAATACAGCTATCAGTTTGAACAAGGTTCTCCTGTGAGCTACACATTCAAATGTCAACTGACAGGAAAGAACTGCATCCAAACTCAGAAAGACTCTGAAGTCAAATTTAACTGTATTGATGGCAAAAACTGAAATACTGTAATTCACATACAGTATTACACAGAAAAACTCAAAGTAATAGCTATGAACACATTTGCAAAGGAAAACTTCTGCTGTGGTTTGGAGGTGAAGATGACGACAAAGTGGATCCCAGTTCCATTATACTGGAAAAAGTGATTGAAAAAAACTGTACTGTGCTGTAAAGTAAAAACTGCAGTGTTTTGTGTTGAGTATGTTGTTGTGTTGCTGCTGATGTGAAAGTGTGTTCATATGATGGAAATGTGTATCCTTTTGTCATCAGAGTTACATTTTGACAAAGGATTTTGAAGTTTTGATGACAGTGTTTCAGTTTGCCATAAATGTGAACGGTTCATTTCCAGGTGTTGTGTCTTATTTGCTTGTGTTTAGAGTTTTGGCTCAGTGAGCAAAGCATTTGCAAAATGAGTTCAAGCAAACAAAAAAAACTGTAATGCCTCCACTCCCACTGGTGTCTTTCCAATCAACTCTGTGATGAGAGAGAAAAGCGGCTCGTTCCATCACACGACTGTCACATCAGGTCAGATTGAGGTCAGTGAGCCCATCTGAGCAAACACTTACCTTCAGCACAGGTGAGGTCCAGCTGTTTTCACTCGCGTGTGTGTGTGTGTGTGTGTCTCTTGGCACTGCTCCTCCTGAATGTTTCAGGTGAACTGACAGGAAGCTCCTCTGCTCGCCTGTTTGTGCTCTGAGTTCTGCTGACGTCACAAAGCCTCACTGGAACGTTGCTGCTCAGCATTATGACGTCACAGCAGAGGCTCTTTTCACAATAACAACTGTTTCCAAAATGACCAAAAAATAAAATAAATATGAAAGGTGTTAACTCCAAACTGTATACAGTCTGCAGTATACTGTACTTTACAGCACAGTACAGTTTTTTTCAATCACTTTTTCCAGTATACAGCGAGCAAGTGTGCAAACATCCGACTGTTCAATTGTAGACACACCAACCACAGATCATACACACATCATATTCTCACATTGTCTCACATCTCACATGTTTTGCATCTCACATGGTCACCTGGGACTTTTTTTCAGATTTCTTTTTGTTTTCTTTCTTTTACTTTACAGTACTTGTAACCTGTACTTAGTAGCACAATATTTTATATTTGTCTATTTTCTGGGCTTACAGTGTTATTTACGCTAATATGGTAGCATAAATCTTGGGACATGTTTTGTTGTGATTGTCCATGTTGACTGATTTTGAGTATATGAAGTGAAATAAATCATATTTTCAATAGTCTGCATTATTGATCTTGTGTTTTGTGAATTTACCACATTGTATATTTGCACTTTCTCTGTGAACTTCACTTACAGCAGGCTAATCACTGAGAGGTAGAATTGCTAAAAGTGTTTGAAGTTCAACACAGCTGTGTGTAACTGGTTCAAACAGAATTAAGCCTTATGAAATGTGTGTGTTTCATATGGTAACATAATATATATATATATATTTTTTATATATAAATTAGCGTATAATTTTTACAAGAGTGTTTCATTTTGCACAGGATTTGAGGTGTTCTGCATATTGTGTGTGTGGTTGTGCTAATTGTGTGTAGTGTTTTGAAAATCGGGGCCCTGTTTTGAAAACCGTGCTTAAGCGATCATAAAAAACTGTAATATGAAGCTTGTGTCTGACTTTCTTCACATAATCACACCCCCTTAATTCACCCCCATTTCAGGTCTAAACATTCTCTCTGACACTTTTCATCATATCAATGAGCTTGTTAATATGTCGATGCACTTGGATGCACTTCCAGGTGTGCCATTTTTGCATGGCGATTGTAGTGCTAAGAGAGTCAGTCTATCCCATTTCCAGCCCCATTACGTTCCAAACACAAAAACACAAACTGTACTGGTGGATTTCTGCTCTAAATGCAGTCATAAAAAAGGATTACATTGCATTATCTGAAAAATTTTCTGTCCATTCCAATTGATGGAGAATCTGAATGCGAGAAACTGCATAATAGTAAAAATGACAAATAGTCGTAAGAGACCTTTTGTCACCAAAAGGCATGGGTTTATTTCTGTTATATGAATGGTTAACTGATATCAATGAATAAAGTGATGCTTTAAAACACAATTTCTGCAGAAAGCAGTATGCGCAAAGTCTCCTGAGCTGAATATTCTGTGTACGAAATCAACAGGATGCATTATAAGCTGATTGTATAATTTCCCTGTGTCTCATTCTGTGACATCAAGGTTTTGAAACAATCTGAAGTAAAAGCTACAAATCTTTACTGATATATTCATGAACTCTGCTGTTCAAGTGGGGCTCTCCTTTCATGTCACATTATTGATGAATTCCAGAAAGACTCATATTCACATTCATGTCCTTGTTTTATATCCTTAATGGATCTAGAGGCACGTTGTGGTGCTTGATCTGAGTTCTCAGATGCAACCTCACTGCTGAGCAAAAGACAAACAACGATATCACACACACTGAGAACCTCAAGCTCTTCCTGGGCATAAACAGACGCCCTCTTGTGGTGTCAGAACCTAACGACAAGTTGGCAACAGCTGTCCAACACACAGACAAATACTGATTGTCAAATGGTTGTGTAACTCTTTGATACCCAGGAATCCATGGGTGAGGTTTATTAAAAGGTTCAAAAGGTTTATTTCACCCTCTTTACAAATTTTACAGTAGTTTTTACTTGTTTTGGTAATTTTCCTTAAATTTTTACTTTTTAAATTCTTCTTTACTCACCCCCCTCCCTTTTTTATAACACAAGGAACTGGAACTGGTGGATGTATTATACTCACATGGACCAACAAATACCACTTTAAGGTTCAGAATCCTAACTATCATGTTAAAGCAAATTTGAATTTTATAGAGCGTTGGGTTGTATTGTGATTTGGATATGAGTCCACATGGTGGTGAAATATCCTCATTAGTTGCTCTATACTCCCTTGGATTGCTAATCCACAATACTGTATTGACATCTCCTCATTCATTTCCATAACAAGAAAAAACAGCTCCCAAAGTAACAGTTTTAGCGCATAAACAAACCCGAACATCGTGGATTATGCCAATATGAAAAGTGGTAGGTGGTGTCTGAGGGAAACTTCCACATAGTAACCTTGCATCAGAAAGAAAAGGGAGCATAGAGCTGTTAATCAGAATCAGAATCAAAATCAAAATCGGAAATGCTTTATTGATCCCCGAGGGGAGATTGGGTGAAAAGGATATAGATAGATAGATAGATAGATAGATAGATAGATAGAGAGATACTTTATTCATCCCGCAGGAAATTCACATAATATTTTTCACGACATATTTCACGACAATGTGGACTTACATCACGCCCTGTTAACTATGTAACCCAACACTCAACAAAGTCCAGTTTTGCTGTAATTGGGTAACAGCAACTGTCTATATGTTGTGTGCCCAACTGTTGCTCCTTGTGAGGTACTTATGGGTAAGTGATTCATCCTTGCAATTTTTGCATGTCGCCTACTGTGACTACAGTAAAATCCCAGTGTGTTGATCAGCTATCACCTGCTGTGTCCTCTATAGTCTCTGTGCTCCTGCTACAGTAACAGACTTGCTTGGTTTGGTTTGGTTTGGCAAAACAAATGGGACAACAATTGTGATCTCTGCAACACCAAAGTGCAATGATACCTCACGTTTCAGTTCTTTTTCATCTTCAGATATTTGTCATCTTGACGTCCTTAAATGTTGAAAAGCTGATGCAGTTACACTCAGTGATTCAATAACCCATCTAGTTGGTCTACATGTGTACAGTAAATGTGTGTGTGTGTGTGTGTGTGTGTGTGTGTGTGTGTCTACAGAATCACACTGGAAAAAACTTGTGGTCCCAAGATTGTATTGACTTCCATTGCACCATGTGCTGAAGAGGAATGATGCTGTCAAGTTACATAGTTGAGCAGTAGATGTAAAAGCACAAGCCAGAAGATTACTTTCAGTATGCAGCAAGCAACCTATGGAAAAGAATGTATTCCCCCACAAACAGAAAAAAATCAACATTTTTGCAACAAGAACAAATTCTACAATAAAAAAACAATAATTTAAGGCTATACATGTTTTTGTGATACGTGTATGCTCAAAGCAGCTAAGGAGTGACTGCAGTGATTTGTCGATATCCCAGAGTTAGTTGGGATATGGTCAAAACATATTAACAATATCCAAAACTGTAGGGAAAAGGAATTTGGAGTGGTAAAACAAGGCTGAGTGCTTGATCTGGACAGAGGAGGGGTGGAGCTCCTCCTAAAACTAACAAATGAATACAAGTTGTTGAAACTAACTGAGCCTGATGTCACGGGCCCATGTGAACATGCAGGTGACATCAGGTGACGTGAGCTCAGCATCCTGCTGTGAGCAAGTGCAAAGACGCAAAGTTGTGATGATGACATCAGCATTATCAAATTGTTTTCACCATCCACATAACAAAAGAGAAACCCCATTTTAAAAAAAAAAATTCCGCCTTTGGGAGTGTTTTCCAAAAATTTCAAAAACAAAAATTTCCTGTGATCAGAGAGCCAAAATGGAAAAAAACAAGGTGTGTTTTCAAAAACATCCGTCTCTGGTGGCTCGTTGCACTCACACACTCTTGCTTCTGAATAAAGAGCTGTGTGTGTATTCCACTTGTATACAATTGCTTGGACTTATGCATACAGAAAGTTACTTTAAATTGCCTGTTCCCACTTTTAACTGCATTAAGATGAATATAAAGTTAAATTGAACTCTGATCTGACTCATATTACCTATGTAGAGTACAAACACACTATAACCCCCCCAAACCTAGTTAAAACAGGTGTAGGTACTGTTTTCCATCACAGAAGCCTATTCACACCTGAACTCAATGATGAGACTGAAAATACAATTAAAACGTATTATTTTCCAAAGTTCTGAAACCTAAAGCCCATATAACTTATATCAAAATGTACAAAGACTCTCATAAATACATAAGATGATCCATAGTTATAAAGGATCGGAGATTAAAGACCTCATGTGGGATTAAAACTCTTTATTTATCCAGCAGCAGAGAACACTGCGACTTATCCACCAATATCTTCCTAAGTTTCTTTTTAAAATTTGTTTTGGAAAAAGATCCTAAGAAAAGTCCATGTCAGATTCATGATGTGTTGTGTAGAAAGCCACGAGACAATGAGTTCCTTCCCCAAAAAGTTTAAAAGTCAAATCTTTTTGTTGTCTTTGGAACTATGGACACAAACAACTTTACAGTCAAGTCAATGTATTGAGAGCCCTTGTACATTTCTAAGACTAAGGGAGTACAAGAAACAGATGAAAACAGAAAGATAGACCCTTTTACCACACTGAGCCACAGAGGGAGAAGCATCAAATTAAATGTTCTTGAACATCCTGGATATAAAAACTGTTTCTCCCCTCCCATGCCTGTCCTCCTCATTCACTGGCTCCCCAAGTTGAGCAGATTTCATTTTCAATTGGAACTGAAGTCAATGACAAGCCGAGGCTGCCTGGGCTCGAGCTGCCTGCCAACACACAAGAAAAACAAACAAACAACAACACTCATGAGATGCACAGACAGAAACAACAAGACAGTGAAAACCTAGTTTAGGACAAAAGTCATTTTTATTGATGTCTATTAACCCTTTAATGGCCAGCTCTACCGTTTGGTAGAGCACACTTTGAGTTTGATTAAATATTGGCAAAAAAAATTGGAAGTTAGTCTACTACCTCATTGAGCCATCTCTAACACTTGGTTTACATATGTTATACACAAAAAGAACACTAGGTGGCGCTGTTTTTTTTAAAGAGCATGCCTTTTCAATGAGCTTCCCGCGAAGAAGCTACAATCTGCAAAATCACTCCTCACTTTTGGAACATTTTTCGTCAACTTTTCTGAGGTAAGAATATTATTTTTGCCATATTATGGTTTCAGAGTGCCTACTGAACATAATTATGTAACTTAATGCATAAAAAAATGTATAACAAGGTTATGATAATTTTTCAAAAACATGCTCTACCGAACGGTTGATTTGGCCTTTTATGGTTAAAGTAGTAAAAATGATTGAATATGATTCAAATCAATTATTATTATAAAATAAAACATCTTGTTATACATTCACTGTTCTTTATGATACATTTAATGGTAGTACATTATATAGTCAGTGAAATCATCATTATACCAATGTGATTTGTCCCACTTTTATAGACATTAGCCAGCTATACTGTATGCTGCTGCTAGCTATAGCCACAGGCATTAGCCTATGCTGATTTGTGAGAGCTAGCCAAAATTTGTCTAGCTAGATAGCTGGCTATCTGTCTGGCCGCCTAGCTAGTTAGCTGCTGAACTCTGGTTAGCAAATAATTATTTAGATTCATGGTAATACTTGTACTAATTGTAAGGGGCAAACACATAAATAGTTGAATCCTACATATGTGAAACAATCTGTATTTTTTTGTAATTTCTGTATATCAGTTTGCATCTCACTAAATTTCACGCCTGAAAATAGTTTTCCTCCTAATTTTATGGTAACAAACTAAAATATGTTGTCAACCATAGCCTACATGGTTTGTAATTTAGATTTCTCTGTTTTTAATAGATGGACACAACATTTTTTTTATGCAAAAAGACCCCGTAGTCTTGTGGCTGTGATCCCAGAGAATCCCCAAGAGTCTGACACAGAGGAATTGAGCGATGGGGATGACGAAATCACAGACCCAGACTATCTGCCCACACCAGAAGAAGCATGTCCCTTCTCCTCTCTGGATGATGAGGCAGGCCCATCTTCAGCACCACCTCCCAGTAGGAGAAGAGGAAACAACACCCTCAAGATAATTTCTATGGAGGAGCTGGAGGACATCCCTGGGCCTCAATCACCATCAGGATCAACCACAGGCACTAAAAGGATCTGGAAGATGGAAGACATTGAGCCATTCCAGGTGCCTGACTCAAGGTTTGAGTCACCAGAAGAAGTGAAGACACCCCTTGAATACTTCAAAGCCATCTTCACTGATGATATGATTAAATATATCACTCATCATACCAACCTCTACTCTGCCCAAGAGCTGGGAGATCCCATCAAGACAAGCTGTGAGGAGATAGAAGAATTCCTGGCAATTCTACTCTTCATGGGTGTCTTCAACTTCCCAGCCATAGAGGACTATTGGCACGAGACATCACGCTTCAACCTGATCGCTGATATCATGTCCAGGAATCGATTTAAACTGCTACGCCGGTTTATTCATTTCAATGACAATCAGCAGTGCAATAGCAGCCCAGACCGATTTTTCAAAATCCGCCCACTCTTTGATATGCTTCGTGAGCAGTGTCTTAAAATCCCTTCCACGTACAAGCACAGTGTGGATGAGGTCATGGTGGCATACAAGGGCACACGGGCTGGTACTCTCCGCCAGTATATTGCCAACAAGCCGGATAAGTGGGTCTTCAAATTGTTCTGCCGGGCCAGTTCCTCTGGCATCATTCATGACATGCTCCTCTATCAAGGATCATCCACATTTTTCAACGTTGCTCTAAGTGAGCAGGAGCAGGAGCTACGCCTGGGGGCCAAACTGGTGACAACACTGTGCAAAACAATCACTCAGCCACGGCTTTCAGTCGTCTTCTGTGATAACTACTTCACCAGTTTCAGCTTGATCCAGAACCTGCACTCAGCACTGGGTGTCAAGTGCATCGGCACTGTTCGGCAAAATCGTACTGGTGGAGCTCCCTTGATGTCAGACAAACAGCTGATGAAGAGAGGGCGTGGAGCCTTTGACTACAGGTCTTGTGAAGGTGTGGGTGCAGTCAAATGGGCAGACAACAAATGTGTCACCCTCCTCAGCAACGCCTGTGGAGTCCAGCCTGTTACGACCGTGACGCGCTGGAACAAAGAGGCTAAAGTGAATGAACATATGGGCGGGATTGACCTCTCTGATATGCTCATTCACTTATACAAGACCCCAGCAAAGTCAAGGCGGTGGTACTTTCCCCTATTCGGGTACATCCTTGACCTCTCTGTCTCAAACTCCTGGCTGGTCTACAAGAGGGATTGCGGCCTGCTGAACGAGAAGCCTCTAAAGAGGTTTCGCCTGGCGGTATGTGATAGAACTTTTTTCTTACAAAATGTTTGAAATGAATGTAAAGTATGTAATGTAAAGTTAATTGAATATGTAATATGTAATGTAATTGAATATGTAAATGAAAATGAAAGAATGCAATTGTGGCTAAATATTACAGAGACTTAACATGTTACAGACATAAGTATGTATGTAAGTACTGTGTGTAATATTGTAAAATTGTATGTAATATGTTATACACAGAGCGGCACGGTGGTGCAGTGGTTAGCACTGTCGCCTCACAATAAGAAGGTCCTGGGTTCGATTTCCACCCATGGTCCTTTCTGTGTGGAGTTTGCATGTTCTCCCCGTGTCTAACGGGCACTAACCTAACCTGCAAAGACATGCAGAAGCTAAATTGCCCCTAGGTATGACTGTGTGTGTGAATGTGTGAATGTCAGTGTTTGTCTGTCTGCCCTGCGATGGACTGGCGACCTGTCCAGGGTGTTTCACTGCTGGAGCCTGGGATAGGCTCCAGCAACCCTAACCCCCCCGAAACCCTAGTGGGGATAAGTGGTTTAGAAGATGAATGAATGTTATACACATTGTGACTTGTCCCACTACAGGTTGCCCACAGTATGACGCATGTCAGGAAGCCAGCCAAAGTTGGAAGACCAGCTTCCTCCTCACCAACACCCATGTTACCACAGAAGAGAAAATACACCCACAAGATGTGCGCTATGACAACTGTGGACATTTGCCCCTTCACAGTGAGACACGAGGCCGGTGCAAGTTCTGTCCAAAGGGTGTATCCAGGTGGAAGTGTGAGAAATGCATGGTTTTCTTGTGCCTGAATGCAAGCCAACCATGCTTTGCAGCATACCACAAGTAAACACACAGATAGGATAGTTAGGCCAACACAAGATATACAGGCTACCTGTATGATGATTATAATGAGTGAAAAGGGAAATGATATGAAATGAAATAAAAATTTTCATTGAAAATGAAATGAAATGAAATGAATGAAATGAAAATTTTCATTGAAAAAAAAAATGATTACCTAAATGAAAAATGTGTTTTTAGGCCAGTTTTTATGCTCGTTTTTAAAGGTTTTAAAGGTCAGTTTTTAGGCCTGTTCTTTGTTGTCAGACCAATTCAGTATTGTAGATCAAAATGTCTTTTTAAATGTATCAATAAATTGTCAATAAATAAAAATTTCAAATGACTGTGGTTTTTTGAGAATAAAATGCACTTTTACCATCAAAGGCCAACTCAACCGTTTGGTAGATGCTTGTAAAAATAAAACTATGAGGTCAATTTTTAAAATAAACATGTTTTTTTGTTATTTGTGTCCCAAATAACTAATAGATGCTAGGAAATAATTTTCCCATGTTTTGTTCATGGTCCGGCCATTAAAGGGTTAATGGTCCTCTCATAGAAAGCCATTGCCTCCTCTGCTTTTGTAAAGGCATTTGATTTGTTAAAATGAATAAAAATATTAAAGTGATTCATTAAAATATTTTAAAAATGTAAATACTCATTAAATTTAGAAAAAATACAGTACACATTCAATTTCTCAAACACTTTCTGCTCCACCACCACAACCACCACTGCAAGCCAGCTAGCCAACGAGCTAGCTAGCATAAGCTTCCTGCGACAAGCAGTGCAGTGGACAGTCCATCAAGGTAGGCCTAAACATTTTATTTCAACTGTAATAATTATGAATAAAATATGTTAGTTTTTGGATGTATACATTTTGAACATCATAGATAAAGGCTAAAGAGAAAAAGAATTATTATGGAGAACAGTAGAGAGGTAAATTTACAAGCTAGCAAAACTAAGTAGTTAAGCTAGGTAGTTAGCTTGGAACATGTAGCTAGCTTGGAATGTAGGCAAGCTTTAGCTATGTTGTATGTAGCTATGTTCTGTTCTGTTCCATTGTAATAAAGCTTTTTCCCACTTTAAAATGTCTCTAAATTATATTTGTGGTGCTAAAAACATGAGACAGCAGCTGTAGGGTAGGCAAAGCATCCCATGCCAGTAACCACTGGTAATATTGTGATATTATTGTGATTGCAACCAAAAAATAAAAATAAATGAGAAAGGTGTTAACTCCAAACTGTATACAGTATACAGTATACTGTACTTTACAGTACAGTACAGTGTTTTTCAGTCACTTTTTCCAGTAAAATGGAACTGGGATCCACTTTGTCGTCATCTTCACCTCCAAACCACAGCAGAAGTTTTCTTTTGCAAATGTGTTCATAGCTTTCCATTGGATTCACACATTTTCCACTTCTCGCATGTGTCATTTCCATGGCCCTGACTCCATTGACTTCACTGTGGTAATCAAAAGCAAAACATCTGCTCACAGCTGATAGAAATGAGCTGCATCACTGTGAAACCACTAGTGCACCTGCATCGCTACCCTTTCCACCAATCACCATTCATTGGACAAAGGGCAACTGTCCATGTCCCAGGGCAGCGTGGGGGCAATATAACACTATGTGCTGCCATAAGCCTTGGCGGGGTGCTGCATCATCATCCAAAGCTTGGGCCCTACAACACTCAAGAAATAGTCACATTTCTGGATGCACTTTACAATATAGTCATACAGAATAGACCAGAGCAGACCAGGTTTGTTGTAATCTGGGATAATGTCAGTTTTCACCGGGCTGCTCTGGTCCGTGAGTGGTTCGCAAACCATATTCAGTTTATAGTGCAGTACCTGCCCCCATATTCCCCATTCTTTAACCCTATAGAGGAGTTTTTTTTTCAGCTTGGAGGTGGCGTGTCTATGACCGCCAACCCCACGCTGCTATGCCTCTCCTGCGAGCAGTGGAAGAGGCCTGCGGAGACATCGACGTGTCATCCATCCAGGGATGGATAAGACACAGCAGGCGTTACTTTCGCAGATGCCTGGCACAGGAAGACATCATATGCGATGTCGACGAGATTTTGTGGCCAGACCCAAACAGACGACGAGATCCGCCGCTCCCCCAGCCCCCAGCATAACAGAATTTTGTGCTACTTACTGTGTAGTTTGATTTTGCTGTATTGTTTTATGTTTGCTTTACTGTACTGTAAAGTACAGTATACTGTATGCTGTATACAGTTGTGAGCTGAGTTATTTTGGAAACATTTGTTACTGTGAAAAGATGCTTAATTTCTATTTTGAGCTTTGCAGGATTCTGTTTGAAGAAATAAATGAAAAGCAGTAAAGAATGCAGTGTTTTGTGTTAAGTATGTTATTGTGTTGCTTGCTGCTGTGAAAGTGTGTTCATGTTATATAAATGTGTATCCTTTTGTCATCAGAGTTGCATTTTGACAAAGGATTTTTAAGTTTTGATGACTGAGTTTCAGTTTGCCATAAATGTGTATGGTTTATTTCCAGGTGTTGTGTCTCATTTGCGTTGTGTTTAGAGTTTTGGCACAGTGAGCAAAGCATTTGTAAAATGAGTTCAAGCAAACAAAAAAAACTGTAATTAACTGGTAGTTTAATATTAACACTACACACTGACAGTAGAAATGAAACACGTGTGTGTGTTGTGCTCTCTCTCTCTGCAGGACACACACACACACACCCGGCCGGCTGGCTGCTCGAAGGCTGAGCAGGCAGCACTCGCAGCGGACTGGCAGCTCACTGACCTCTGGGACCACAGCAGCACCTCCACGCCTGGTACACGCAGACACACACACACACACACACACACACACACACACACACACACACACACAGAGGTATCCACATGTGTACAGTATGGATGTGTATTCAGAACATAACACATGATCAAATAAGGGAAAAGGGAAAACTGTCATTTCCAGCGGGTCCCTTGACCTCTGACCTCCAGATGTGTGAATGAAAATGGGTTCTCTGGGCAGCCACGGCTCTCCCCTTTGCAGACACGCCCACCTTTTTCTAACCCTAAGAGAGACAGTGTGTGTGTGTGTGTGTGCGCTCAGATCAGTAATGGTAAGTGTCATGGATGTGTGACACTTTGTAGCCAATAAATAAAACCTAAATAAAGTGATATAAGTGTGTTATTTCATTATCAGCTTCAGTTATTTCATTATTTATGTTTTTGTTGTTGTTGTTTTTTTGAACCCAGCTGATAATGTTATAAGCAGCCAATAATGTGATACCTGTGATGAAGGTGTACTGGCTGTGTATTGACTGTAGTTTGATTGGCAGATACTCTGGAGAAAATGTGGCCAGCAAACATGAGGACTGTTGAGATGAGGAGGACTCAAGATGACGGCCCACCTGCATATGTCTCCCTGCCCGTCTGCATGCCGGTGGCCCCTCCCCCTGCGGCGGCCCCTCCTCCTGTGGCGGCCCCGCCCACCTGTGGCAGCGCCCACAGCCAACAGAGCTGCCCCTGCAAAAAGCCAACCGAGCAGACTCGGAGTCTCCTGGAGGCTCACGAGAAGCTGGGCAGGCTGGCAGAGAGAGACAGGGTGAGGGAGCAGAGGATGTCCCTGCTGTCCCAAAAGATGAAGCTCCAAGAAGAGCACAGTGCCAAGAAGATCGCTGAGCTCCACCATGTCATCCAGGAGCACAAGGCCACCATCAAAAGGCACAAGAAAACCATCAAGGAGCAAAGCAAAATGATGGAGGCCCAGAGTGTGAGCGTCCAGCGAGAGAGGCAGCACTACTGGACGCTCCTGAAGAAGAGGGACAACACCATCAGAGAGCAGGACGAGCTCATCCACAAGCTCCATCGCACCATCAACAACGTGCAGAAACACCTGAGGGCCGTGGAGGAGTTCAACAGCAGACACAAGGAGGACAGGAAGGAGCTGAGGCCACAAGACAGAGGCCAGAAGCAAGGGAAGGAGGAGGGAGAGACATGTCAGGAGAGACATGCTGCAGAAAAACAGAAAAGAGGAAAGAAAAATGCAGCAGACAGAGGTAAAAGAAAGAGAGAGAGATGAAAGACATGTCAAGAAAAAGATACTGGAGAAAACCACACAGCAAATTTCTGGAGTTCAAAAATCTGGAGTTAAACAAAAAAGTGTTAAAGTGTTAGATTTTGGGAGTTTATTCTCTACCTACGGCTTGTGTTCAGGGTAACTCTTTGGCGGAGTGATATGTCTGAGTTCATTCACTGAGTGTTGAGGAGCCTGATTCAACACTACACCTGAGGCAACGTGCAGCGTCGTCGCTGAGCTCCACTCAGTCGACTTCACTTGGACTTCACCGTGACTCTGGAGCCAGGTAAAAGTTTTACTCATCAAATGTACGATATATCAGGCTGTGCAGGACTTTAAGACGACAAGAAGCTGTATAAAAACGTTAATTTGTATATTTTGTCTTAGACTTTGACGACCCAACTTTCTAGCAGCTAACGTTAGCTGCTGAGGTTTGCCCCAAACTTGTCAGGACACATGAGGCAGGTAAAAGTGTCATTTTATTCCTAACATTATAGTTGGCTTCCACCAATATAATATCGACACATTTGTATGTTTTGTCAGGCCAGACTCGCTAACGTTAGCTAGCGAGCTAGCGTTCGTGGCAAACGTTAAATTCAACAGCTAACGTAGCTAACTGTTAGCCGATTGACTCTGGCTCTGCATTTTTTTCCCCACTTTTTTGCACTTTCCGCGTGGAATTAACACCATGCTCATGACATGTCTTTGTGTGTTTGGGGTTAACATTAGCCTACTCTTTTTCTTGTTCTATCAATGTGTAACGTTACCGAACACACAATGTTGTTGTTTGCTTCGTTGACTCGGCACAGAAAGGGCCATAACGGACACGAGGAACGGGACATGCGAGAAATGACATCACGGTAAGGCTTTATATACTGGTATAGACAACAAATCAAAAATAACAAGAGGGCAGCTGGGCAGTATGCCCCCACGACATTTTTTTTTTAACAAAGTAGTTTTATTAAAATTATTATTTTTCCCTCAAGTGGTCAAGATGTTGTTGAAGGTACAACATCAGAGAACAAAGAAATACGTGAAACTGGCAGAGGTCAATTTCTCGGATTTTATCAGTGCAGGTAGGTGATGTATCTATGTGTTATCTCATGTCATTAAAGGGGAAATAATCTTTTAATAATGTGTTAAATGTTGTGCTTCAGTGCAGCAGAAGTTCCTCATACCAGAAGATAAAGTGCTAAAAGTCACAGATGAACAGGGCATAGAGGTGGATGAGGATGTCTTTCCAGAACTTGCAACAGAATCGATGTGTTTTGTCATCTCCATTGATGACGGTAAGGGGATTGCACATTTCTGGGCTTGTTTGTTTTTTGCAGAAAAACTTTTACAGAGTTGTGGTAATGGTTTTTCAAAAAGTCTCAGCAACTTGCAGATTGACATCCTCCTGAGCAATAAAATATGTATTTTGACTCTCCTCTATCATGTTCATTCCAGTCATCCCACTTGCAGAGTCATCCAAGAACATGGCTGACTGCTCAGACTCAACAGAATTTGCTCCAACAGATTGCTCCAACCTGACAGAATTTGTGACACTCGGTAGGTGTGGTAGGAAGGCTTATAATGTTTATTATGAAATACAAAATGGTCCTCTCATCTAATGGGGCAAGTTGTGATTTAAATAAAGTAAACCAGTGATCTTTTGGAATGAAAATGTGCTAGTTCTTGATCCTCCATGCCACCCTACTATATATGGCAGTTATTTATTTGTTAATTTTTGATTGTATGTGCCCTGTAATCTAATGTTGTTATTGTATTTGTTGTCCTCAGATTTTACACTACTGCAGCAAGGTGGTGAAGGGTCTTCCTCCCTAAGTCTAACAGATTCGTTGTCCCTCTCAAGCAGTCTGAGCAGTCCAGCAAGTGATGCTGGGTCTCAAATGATTCAGCCTGACAAGGACAGCACCTGCGCAAGAAATGTAATCTTATAACTTGCATACTTTGTTTTTAAGTTGGCTTTTCTTCAAAGTCCGTCTTAATTAATGTATTCATTTTGTTGTTAATTGTTTTGTATTTAAGACAGTGGAGCAAATTCTCATTTCTAAGCCTGCAGGCATGACTGTGATCAAAGAGTATGAAGAAACTGGGAGTTTGAAAGATTCCACCAGGCGTTTAATGGTGAACATCATTGTGGCTGCGTGAAAAGGAAGGGTAAGACACTAGATGTCAATGACATCAAATTCACATTTGTAGATGGGGCAAGAATATTATCATAAACAATACTTTTGCATGAGATTTGCAAACAAGACGACAAAGGAGTTCCATGCTCTTGGGATTGTGTCGCTCTTCCCATCTTTGAAGGACCCATACTCAAAAAAGGGATATGTGAGTTTGAAATGTAACCATGGTGTGAAATGATGAAGGCTGTTTTGGTTTGGTGATCTTTGGTGTCAAAGCAGCATACATGCACTAAGGCTGTCAAAACTGTAACTCTAACCAGAAGTACTCTTTTACTTTCAGGGACATTTCTATAACATTCAGAGCAACAAAGGCTTCCTTGAGTGGCGTGTCAAGACTGTGCAACGTCAGTCCAGAACCACATCTACATCCCATAACAGAGTGGAGCTAAAAGGGGGTCCCAAGAAATACGGGATTGATGAAATACTGCAACCCTTAGTAAAGGACCTGAAAATATTAGAGACTTCTGGGGTTGCTGTTCCATTTGCTGATGTTCCTGTATATGGTACACTTGCACAAATTACTGGTGATAACTTGGGCATGCATGGCATTCTTGGGTTCTTGGAGTCATTTAGTGCAAATTATTTCTGTAGATTTTGCTTAACTGATAAATCTTCAGCTCAGTCAGTTTTCTCAGAAGATGACGCACGTGTGACTGTAAGATCACCAGTTCTGAATGATCAGCATTATACAAATTTGGTAGATGATCCTACATTAGCCTCTTTATTTGGCATCAAGAGAAAAAGCATACTTAATACATTGCAATATTTCAATATTGCTGAAAATTATGCTGTAGATATGATGCACGATATTTTGGAAGGGGTTGGTCAATATGAGGTCAAACTACTATTTCTGTATTTGATTAATCATTTCATCTCGAAAGAGAGCTTGTTAAACAGACTGTATGCTTTTGATTATGGCTATCTGGAAAAGAAAAACAAACCGACAAATATAAACCTTGACTGTGGAGGAAATGGATTAGGGTTAAATGCATCACAAACACTGTGTTTGGTCACAAACCTACCTTTGATATTTGGTGACCTGGTACCAGATGATGACTTGCACTGGCACTTGTTGCTTTTGTTGCTAAACATTATAAATATTGTGTCATACTCCATCACAGAAGGTATGACTGTGTATTTGAAGCACCTGATTATTGAACATCACCAACTCTTCAAAGAACTGTACCCATCAAAAAACTTGATTCCAAAGCATCATTTTATACTGCACTATCCGAGGTGCATTCGAAAAATTGGACCACTCATTCATATCTGGACCATGAGGTTCGAAGGAAAACATAAATTTTTCAAAGACTGTGTAAAGAATTTCAAGAATATGAGAGTATCACTTGCAAAGAAGCACCAGTTTGCTGTCGCTTATCATTGGGAATGCTTTTCTTCAAAAGCAGTTGAGTCTGGTCCAGTCAAACAGTGTTTACTTGAAACACTGGATTATGCAGAAGATATTGACCCTTTGCACGTGACGTCACGATCCAGTCGCGCAAAATATGAACGCCATGATGGACGGCAAAAGAGCAGTGGACGTCAATGTAAGACAAGGAGGCGCGTGAGACTTAGTGACATTTCGTAGTTGTATATAGTTTTTTAATTTACTTTTATGGTGGTGAGATGGTGATTTCCGTGCAGTCTGCCAACAGGCAAGGCTGTAAACCTAATCTAGCCTTTTACAGGAGACCTTTTGATGCGGACAGAAGACGGCAGTGGGTAGCTGCTATCAATCGTAAGGACTGGCAGCCGTCCAAATACTCCCGGATCTGCAGCGAGCATTTTTTACAAGGTCAATTTCATATTAAAACGTTATCAAACTTATACAACCTTAGCTATGTTAGAGTCAGTCAAAACAAACTGTGTAGTTAGCTAACGTAGCTACCGTTAGCTAACAAACTCAAGTAGGGTTTGTTTACTAGTAGCGATGCTAGCTAGCTACCAACGTTAGCTAGCTAGTCCTTCTCAGGACTCTGTTCATATTAGCTGGCACTCCTAATTCAGCAATAAGCCCCGAGAAGCCGTGGGTTAGTGATTTTACAGCGGCTGCGCGTTGTGCCTTAGAACACCCCTCAGCCGTTGTAAAATCACTGTAACCCACGGCTTCGCGGGGCTTATTGCTGAATTAGGAGTGCCAGCTAATATGAAGAGTCCTTGTTAGCTAACGGTAGCTACGTTAGCTAACTACACTGAGTTTGTTTTGACTGACTCTAACATAGCTAAGGTTATATAAGTTTGATAACGTTTTAATATGAAATTGGCCTTGTAAAAAATGCTCGCTGCAGATCCGGGAGTATTTGGACGGCTGTCAGTCCTTACGATTGATAGCAGCTACCCGTTGCTGTCTTCTGTCCGCATCAAAAGGTATCCTGTAAAAGGCTAGATTAGGCTTACAGCCTTGCCTGTTGGCACACTGCACGGCACAGCAGGAAATCACCATCTTACCACCATAAAAGTAACTATCTAAAAACTATCTACAACCACGGAATGGCACGAACTACAATGCGCCTCCTTGTCTTAAATTGACGTCCACTGTTCTTCTGCCGTCCATCATGGCGCCGCCTCCCATGTCACGTGATAACTGTGACGTGTCTGCAAAGGGTCAATAGCTGCATATCTTGACATTGATTCACAAGCCACTGTCACACACACAAACTGGGTAAGGTGTGGAGTTGACTATCGTGTTGGCCTCTTCGTTTGCACAGGCACTGATGAAAACATGCCAGTGTTCAGCAAAATAATCTATCATTTTGTTTGATGGAAAAGTTGTTTTTGTTTCGGTTGAGCATGAAATTTGTTTCCATGATCATTTCCATGCTTTTCAAATAAGTGAAAACATCCCAAGAAAGATACTGGTTCTGGAAATGGATAGATTTAGACATTTCAAATCTTTTGATGCTCAAATGTCCTATGGCTGTGACTCAGAGATGTATATTGTGTCAGAGGGTTGTATTATTTAATGTGTCAAAATCGTTGGCTTAACATAAGCTATATGGTATTCGCTGTTTTGTCAGACTTAAATTGCAGGGTTAAAGTCTGCCTCTTCTCAGACATTTGTGCATTTTATACAGTGTTTGCATTTTCTTTCATGTAGTTTGGTGTAACATGTTTACACAGTTTATTATTCAAATTGTCAGCATGCATTTAATGCATTTAAAATAAAAATGTGTGACAATCAATGTTTTTTGTTGTCGGTTTTGTAGTTTTTTTTGTTTTTTTTTAACATATTTAAATTTTGACTGTTAACACCACCAAGAGTTCACATTAAAATTAACTCCAGGTGAGAGTTGTATTTAACCCCACATGGGAGTAGTTTTTTAACTCCCACAAGTGTTAAGTTTTAACTCCAGAAAAGAGTTAAAAATCAACTCCCGGAAAAGAGTTACTTTAACTTTTCTCAGGAGTACATTCGACAGTCTCACATGTACACTCAAATGTAGTTGATATAAACTCCCAGAGAGTTTATTCCAAAGGCCAGAATTTGCTGTGCAGAAAGGAAGAAGAAAGAGAGGAGCAGCAGACAGGAAAGAGAAAGAGAAGACAGATGAGAGATGCAGGAGGAAGAAAGTGAGGAAGAAAATAAATAAATCCTCGACCACCTCTCACACGAACTCCTCTCAGATTTCTGTTCCTTGTATATTTTTAGGTCACTATTGTTTGCTCATCTCAAGACAACTTGTTCTTGCTTTTGATTTTGTATTACTTCCCAACTTACGAATTGTGAGGTGTGGGTCAACCTGTGTTGTATTTTGTGTTTGTGTTTGTATTTCTGTTGTTATGTTGTATTTTCTGTTGCACAGTTGATGTACCTATGTTAGGGACCCCCTCGAAAACGAGATGCGACATCTCAAGGGGTTTATCCCTTTAATAAATTCTCTATCCATTGTAGGGCCTCACAAAGCAATGCTCTCTGAACTGGCTTATATATGTTCCCTCACATCATTAGCCACAAGTGTGATCAATTTTGAGTTGTTGTGTTCAACCAATGACACCAGTGCTTTACTTGTGTTTGACTTTTGCCACCAGTGCTCACAGTTATGCAACACAAGTGCATAACAGTGAGAAAATGTGTATAAACTTGTCAAAGAAGTGCAAAATGTGTTTTAGTGGCTGAGAATATGTCTGCAAGTTGTGTCTAACTATGCGAAACGTGCTTAAGGTTCTGCCAAAAGGATGACCGATTCAATAAATGGGTTCAGAGCACTGTGAATTTGGTTCAAAGAAGAGGGTTTAGTGTTTTAGCAATTGAGAAATACTGTATATACTGTACCACAGTAGTAAATATATGTTTCAGTACATCACTGTGCCAATGTACTGTAGTAGTATTGTAGTATTGTAATGGAGGGTTAGGCTAACTGTTTGTAGGCCTAGTATTCCATGTATATTTTTGTACGTTATTTTTACGTAGGCTTACTGTATATTCATGTCCTGAGCATTGTGTTTTCTATTTTTCTATGTAGTGTTTAGTGACTGCTCAGTAGTGTTTTTAATTTTGATTGACTCGGGGCACAATTTGACAACATAGTTCAGTTTTGAGCACAGATTGAACTGTTTTGCGGTGAAAGTTTGGTTTTGCAAGAGGAGTCTGAGGTTTTGTGAATGTAGCTTGAAAATTGGGTTTTGTGTTCACGGTTTAGAGAAAAGGAGAGCAACTTTCGAGAAATGTGTCTTAGCAATCGAGAAAAACTGTAACATAAAATAATAGCATCTCCACTAGAATAATGTAGGTAGAACTCAGTAAGTTACACATGGCTTCTTAAGACACAATCAAAACAATAAAAATCTAGGCCATACACCTGGGGTCCGTTTCACGAAGCAGGTTCAACAAACTCCGAGTCTTACCCCGAACTCTGAGTTGATCTACTCTGAGAGAGGAAACTGAGTTTTCGGTTCCAGAACAGCTGATTTGAGTTGGTTTTATCAACTCGGAGTAGTTTCACCTGGAGTTAAGCGCGTGCACCACAGATATAAAAAGACAGCGTCAATGGAGCCCCGATGTGATGAGTCATCATGACAACGGGGAAGCGTCGGGCTGCGTTTTTCACCCCAGTTGAATTGACTCTGTGCACAAGACGAGTAACGCACATCCGGTTTCGCCAGATAGCGGCACTTCAGTTTCCGGTCTGTGTAATGGCTAACCCTAACGCTTACATGTTCTCCCGGTGCCTCACGGATTTGTCTAGACTAACGATAAACTATGTCCACCGAAACGTTGCTGCCTCTTCCCCTGCCCCCAAAAGCAAACAAGAGAAGGGTTTTAAGTTATACATCTCCAGCTATTTGCACAACATCGAAGGTATGTAATTTAGAGAACGTTAGCTAACGGTCGTTAGCTAGCTTTAGCTAACTAACGTAGATGGTTAGCACCAGGCGAATCACACCGTAACGTTTGTTGTGTAAAATGAATCGTTTTTGTATCCAGTGGCAAGTTAACTGACTATACCTGATGCCTGTATCATGAAGCAAGCTCAGTTTTCCCAGGATTTCTCAGACCTATCCGGCTATACTAACAGAGATCATGGTGATCAGGAATAACTGGTACCACGACGCCGGTTATCAACTTGCTCACTCAATCCAGGTTTGTCTCATCAAGAGCCAGGAACGCGCATGTATAAGGGTTAGGGTTCCGAGGCAGCTGACTGGAATAGCATGAGGAGGAAAAACAAAATTTACACACTAAATCGAACACCGTGGCTGCCGCGAAGAGAAGGCAGCCACGGCATAAATGTGCAAACTACACATCAGTGGCTCAAGTAGCCCACATCTGACGCTGACACCTCTGAACTCACTGCACTGCACAGACGTGCTGCGTGTCTGCTTTACAGGCTATAATAAAATAAAGCGGACGCCAAAATCCAATTATGTCAGTACATCAAGTTGATAGCAGGGTCAACCCTATCCCTAACCCTAGCAGGCTAGCTTTCAGAACATTTTTAGGATAGGTATCCTATCCCGATGAGAGGTGAACCAGCTTTGTGATACAGAAAATCTGGAGTTGAGCCTGAAGTTATCTCGCTAACGCCTTAATCTCGCTTCGTGATACAGGCATCAGGTATAGTCAGTTAACTTGCCACTGGATACAAAAACAAGATTCATTTTACACAACAAACGTTACGGTGTGATTCGCCTGGTGCTAACCATCTACGTTAGTTAGCTAAAGCTAGCTAACGACCGTTAGCTAACGTTCTCTAAATTACATACCTTCGATGTTGTGCAAATAGCTGGAGATGTATAACTTAAAACACTTTTCTCGTTTGCTTTTGGGGGCAGGGGAAGTGGCAGCAAAGTTTCGGTGGACATAGTTTATCGTTAGTCTGGGCAAATCCGTGAGGCACCGGGAGAATATGTAAGCGTTAGGCTTAGCCATTACACAGACCGGAAACTGAAGTGCCGCTATCTGGCGAAACCGGATGTGGGTCACTCGTCTTGTGCACAGAGCCAATTGGAAATCTTAATGCATTCATACAGCGAGTTTGAACATTTTTTTTTTTTTTTTAATTTAGAGACATTTTAAAGTGGGAAAAAGCTTTATTACAATGTAACAGGACAGAACATAGCTACATACAACATAGCTAAAGCTTTGCTACATTCCAAGCTAGCTACATGTTCCAAGCTAACTACCTAGCTTAACTACCTAGTTTTGCTAGCTTGTAAATTTACCTCTCCACTGTTCCCCACAATAATTCTTTTTCTCTTTAGCCTTTATCTATGATGTTCAAAATGTATACATCCAAAAACTAACATATTTTATTCATAATTATTACAGTTGAAATAAAATGTTTAGGCCTACTTTGATGGACTGTCCACTGCACTGCTTGTCGCAGGAAGCTTATGCTAGCTAGCTCGTTGGCTAGCTGGCTTGCAGTGGTGGTTGTGGTGGTGGAGCAGAAAGTGTGTGAGTATTGTAATGAGTAATGAGTATTTACATTTTTAAAATATTTTAATGAATCATTTTAATATTTTTGTGGACCTACAGCGATGCAATGCACATTTAATTCAGAATGATCAGATGATCTTAAAAGTTGCCAGACAACGCCACCCTGGGAATTTCACCCAGAGAATTATTTCATTCATATGCTGAGGACACACAGGTTCGTCACTCAAAGGGCAGGAGACGTAGGTTCCAAATGTACAAAATGTTTTATTGAAACAGTTTTTAAAATGTAGATTTTCTTTTTAAACAAAAGAAAAACCATTCACACAGGGGAGGGAAAAAGGAACCTAATCAGGTGCTGAGGCTTACCAGTTGGACAGGGGCTAGTGAAAGGGAGAGGGATCCACCAAAACAAATCAAAATCACCCACGCACACGTGACACACACTCTGTTGTGAAGTGAACCAAATCCCAAGGGAGCACAGCACACACGAAAAGGGGGGGGACATCGCCACCCAGACCACCAGCACCACCACCGGCCTTCAGCAACTGAAAAGGATAACACAAATTAATGAGGGAAAAATAAGCAAATAAGCACAACAAAATCCACTGATTGAACAGAATATAAACGATAACAAAGGTCAAATTAAAAACTCTACAAATTATACAATATAACAAATACCCAAATGGAAACAAAACAAAAAGAATAGACTTATACAATTAATCCAAACTAAAAGAAAAGAATATAACTACCACCCAATCACCCATTTAAAAAGAAGAGTCAGTAGCCAGCCGACCAATCGCTGGAGACAACAGCGGAGACAGTGGCTGACAAACAGCCAGAGACAATGGATGCCAAACAGTCGAGGCAAAACAGGAGACAACTCAGCCACATGAGGCAGGCGACGACGGCCGACAAGCCGCCGGATACA
Source organism: Myripristis murdjan (assembly GCF_902150065.1). Taxonomy (NCBI): domain Eukaryota; kingdom Metazoa; phylum Chordata; class Actinopteri; order Holocentriformes; family Holocentridae; genus Myripristis; species Myripristis murdjan. Next base: position 4,248,609 of record NC_043988.1, read on the forward strand.
AAACAGCAGATGATGGGGAGACAAAACAGCAGCGGTCCCAGTCAGCTGAGAGTGACGTCAGGCGTAATTGCGATCAGCTGAGTCCAAATACACCTGTCGGAGATAGCATTAGCATTTAACGCTAAACGCTGGACAATAATATGGTTGCTACGAAAGTAAAACCCATACACACCTGTCAGCAGCAGCGGACACACACACACACGAGGGAGGAAGAGAGCCCAGGCATCCACCAGCACTTTACCTGCGACCACACCAGCGTTAGCCAGGTAAAAGCATGCACGATAACGCCAAGAGAGAGAGGACACCTACCACAAGCCAGGAGTGGGGCACGCGCATGGACAAGCGGAGGGGACACACAAGCCTGAAATACAGTCGCTCTGCGGTGCAAGATAAATGCCTTAAGCATCTCATTGACGAGACAAACAATCAAAAATACAGCATGAGACATACCTGTTGCAAACCGACCCCTAACACGAGCGGAGGTGACGCAGATGGGAGCGCAAAGGAAGAGGCGGGGAGAGAGCCACTGCTTATATACTCCGCTCTCTACTCGGTAATTGGCCACCAGTGGCGCACATACTATGAGGCAGGTCAGTACATACAAACGTAATACATATTTCTATACTGCTACATTTTTATTCATTTTAGCAAATAAAATACCTTCTATGGCCACTAGGGGGCGATGTCGTGATGGCCCAATATCCAGATTTGTTTGAAATATATCCACCAACACATCTACCAAATTTTATGCTTTTATCACAAAATGAATGATTGTTGTGATATATTGAGCTAAGCCGCCCCACTAATAGGAGATAATCATTTCAGCTTGATTAAAAAAAAAAACAAAAAGTAATAATTTCATTGAATAATATATTTACCACATGAAAGAGTACATCATAATATGTATTAAAAACTACAAACAATGAGTTTTGAACAATATTTACTATTATTTTGTGGTTGCTCAAAATGTGTCCTACATATTCGTCACCACCGTCAGATATTTATTAAAAAAAACAAAACAAAACAAAAAAAAACCTCTACAACTACAAGGTCAATTACATTCCTGAGGACCCCTTTTCAAACCTTCAGCTCTACTGCATGCTTCAAGACCACTCAGGCTCCTGGAAGTTTGCTATTTTCTCTTAAATCTCTTACCAATCTCTTACCAGCATTTCACAATAATTACAGTATTATTTTACAGTAACTTGTTGTAATTAAGTTCCCCTGTAATATCCCAATGAATTCCTGTAAAAACTACAGTATCCTTGGATTTTACAGCATTTAACTGTTATTTTACAGTAAAATCCTGCAATCAAAACACCCCTGTTATATCACAACAAGGTCTGTAATATCACAGCAACACAGTAAAAAAAATGCAAGGATTTCACAGCATTCAGCAGTATTATTACAGTGAAATTTTATATTCACATATTCCCTGGTAAGGCACATGACATAACCAAACTCAGCACTGAACCTGAAAAGGTATTTTAAATGATATTAGCACTATTAGCTAACTAGCTAACGTTAGCTAGCTGTAGCATTTGCCCGTGTGGTCTGATATAGGCTAGCTAACGTTAGCGTTTGCTATTTACCACAGCTGATCTTATTTAAATTTGAATACCTAAATACTGTACATTATGCTTTTACTGAACTGTTGAGTGTGCATATGATAACATTATGAAGGATGATGACTCAACTTGATAAATGCTGCCTGCGGTACATAAGTCTATTTAAAACTGAAACTATCTTTGCTTATTAACAGGTACTTCTTGGGCATCAATCCTGAAAGAGGCTCAAAGACCAGGAAGCGGACAACAATAAACCCTCATATGAGCACCTTTTGACGAAACTAATGGACTTTGAGTGGGCATCATAGTTTTTTTTTTTTTTTTTTTTTTTTTGCTGCAGCAGTTGTCAGGCTCAGTTTTGAGTAGTTCTTTTTGTACTTTTTTTGAAGACAACTTTGCACTATAAGATTTTTGTACAGTGCTGTTGTGTGTGGATTATAGAATGTTTGAGACTGAGAGGAGCGCCTGACCCCTTCACGACATCCCTTCATCGCTCTCTCCCTTCCTCTCTTACCTTGCCATGTAGGCCTCATTCCCATCCTCTTACTGTTATTGTGACACAGCTGGGTAGTTGAATGGCAAGTTTCTGCACAGTTTCTCTGCATTTTAAGATGCTTTGAAAAGTTTGGCTAGGACTAGGAAGTTGAATTTCTTGAATTCTTGAATTTCTTGGCATTTATGTTGAATAACTCTTTATTTGTAAATAAATATGCCATTGGGCTAACATTGACTTTACCTCAGAGTTGTGTGTTGGTGTGTTAATTGTACAATGATTGTAAATTCACAGTAAATGGAAACTTCATCTGCATTACTTTCACAGTACACACTGTAAAAGTACAGGGCCTTGTTGTAATGATGTACAGCAAAAGGATGTAATTCCCCAGTAATGTACTGTAATTTCACAGTAATTGCTTTGTCATTGAAGCTGTAAAGTTACAGTACACAGTTGTGCTTTTACAGCAATGCATTGTAATATCACAGATGTGAAATTACAGCAAATTGCTGTGAGTACATTTCACAGTATATTGCTGTAATCCTTACTGTGAAAGTCCTGCAAAACTTATCCAGTAATTTATTGTGAATTCACAGCGAAAAAATTTGCAGTGAACCATAACATGTCAACACCGTCACTTTTGTATAAAAAATATTAGATTACATTATGGAATAAATGTATACTTTTTAAGAAGAGGTCTGACGTAGGTAGCAACGGGGGAAACAAGCTGGCTAATGTGAACAACTCATGCTTATCATGTGAAAGAGTCAGTTTTCATCACCACTGTCAGACGTCACCACCGTCAGGTTTTCCTGACATACAGTCTGAAAAATGCTGATAACAGTGCTCAGGATTGTTATTTTTTGTACCAAATAGTTAAATAAAGTTGTTAAGCAAGAAGCCATTGACTTGAGTGGTATAAATTTTGGAAATGTATGTTTTAATGAGGCGACTGTCACCACCGTCAGATTAGTGTCACCACCGTCAGAGGCAGTTATATTTGTTTTAAATGAATATGCTTACAATATGTTTCTTTGGTGCTGTTGAATTATTAAAGTATTAGTCTCTTTAATACAAAAATATGTTTTTCAAATAAAAAAACATTACGGTGACGGTGTTGACAAAAACAAAGTAATAACTGGAAAAAAGCCTATTTAATGAAAAAAATGCAAAATGAGGAGGTTGCACCGGTACATTGCTGAACAGCCAAGACCTTGGCCTATAATGATATACCTTAAGATTTTGTAATTTAACTCACTTTTTATTTTCAAAATTAAAACCTGTTTTATCCAGATTCCCAAGAATCAGTGAGAAGACACCTTGCTCAAAAATGAAATCATGTGGTCACCATGATAATATATATATATGATAATATTATAATATAAAACACATCAGTTAATTAGAAAACCTGAGACACACACATGAAAGCACTTGACAAAACATTGCAAACATTCAGCAAAAGCATATTTTGTCACCGCCCAATACAACTAATCCTGCCACTCACTCACTTCATACTCAACACCGAAATGCAACACACCCTTTTCAGTCTGAGCAGGTTCAACCTCACTTTCTCCTGTGTGTATTGCAGTCATATTTTTTTGATGATTTACATCGTTACATATTGTAAAGCAAGTAGCAAAAGCCAATATCTTCCTCAAACAACTCAACTTCTGCCCAAATGAGTAGATTCCTTCAGTCAGCTCTACTGTACTGTAACACAGCTGACAACACAATACAAAATACAGCTATCAGTTTGAACCAGGTTCTCCTGTGTGCTGCACATTCAAATGTCAACTTACAGGAAAGAATTGCATCAAAATTCAGTGAAATTTAACTGTATTGATGGCAAAAACTGAAATACTGTAATACTGTAAACTGTGAGCAGATGTTTTGCTTTTGACTATAGTGAAGTCAGTGGAGTCAGGGCCATGGAAATGACACACGTGAGAAGTGAAAAATGTGTGAATCCAATGAAAAGGTATTGTTATGTGCCAAGCAGGGGCACATTGAGTGTTTGTGTGGTTTTCCTCTCCCTGCTTTTCTTTCCCTCTTGCTTTTCTCTCTCTCTCCCTCCCCCTGTTCTCGTTCTCCAGGTGTCAACGATAAGATTGGTTTCTACCTGTGATGCCCCGTCCTTGTGGCCCATTGTGTATCTTGACTTTGCTGTGGCCAATCCTACTCCACAGCTCTCTATAAAAGGAGCCTCCCTGCAAGAGTTGCTGTCTTGGTAGGCGCAGGAACCGTTCGAAGGCCTGGAGCGACGGAGAGAGGTGCAGCCATACTACCGAGAGTTTTGAATTTTGAGGAAGACATAGCTGATGGGAGCCAAGAGGAGGAAAAAGAAGATGGAGTGGATGAGTGAGGCGGTTGAGCACGACTCTTCCGTGAATGGATCAGAGGTAGGCAGTTGGGCAGGAATGGAGTATGATGAAGATAGAGAGGAAGAGTTTAAAGGGGAAGCGAGTAGAGGGGATAATGGGGGGTTTAAAAGGAAGAAAGATAAATAATGGAAATTACAGCAGTGAGAAAGAAGGACATGAACATGTTGAGAGGGAGAGTCCAGAGAAGTGTGTTGTTATTATAAGGTTTAATGAAAAGGGACAAGAAAACATGAAGAAGATTAACCCGTTTTTGCTAACTACAGCTCTGGCAAGTAAACTAGGGGAGATAAAATGTGCGAAAGTCCTGAAGGATGGCAATTTATGGGTGAGTTGTGCCAATGGAGAGCAAGTTGACAAAGATTGGAAAAAATAAGGTGGCAAGTTCAGGAAGAGTTGGAGCAAGAAATGGCGGTGGATGCAAAGGAGTGATTACAGGGGTGCCACTGAATGTGAGCATGGAGGAACTTAAGAGAAATTTCAAAGGAGGAAAAATATTGGATGTACTAAGAATGAAAACAACTAGAGAAGGAGTGAAAAAAGATAGCGAAACTGTTTTGATAAAGTTTGAAGGAGAGATTGTACCCAAGAAAGTATTCCTAGGGTTTATGAGCTACTCAGTGAGAGTTTTTGTGCCAAAGCCTTTGAGGTGCTTCACTTGTCAAAGATTTGGACACATAGCAAAAAACTGCAAAGAGAAGAGAAGGTGTGCTCGGTGTGGGGGAGATCATGAGTATGGGAAATGTGGAACAGGGGTGCAACCAAAGTGTTGTAGCTGTGGAGAAGCTCATACTGTGGCATATGGGGGATGTGAGGCTATGAAAAGGGAGAATGGTATCCAGAAAATAAGCGTGGAAAGAAGGCTATCTTATGCAGAAGCTGTAAGAGTATCAAGAGAGCAGCATGTTGGAACTAATGATCAAGGAGCAATGGGAGGTAGAGAGCAGCAACAAAAAATAAATGACAGGATGTATGTGGACAAAAGGGATTCAGTAACATTTATTGCAGGAGTGGTTAACAGCACAGCAGAAGTAAAGTCAAAGTGAAAAAATCCAGCTGATTGTTAAGGCAGCAGTGCATCATGTGGGACTAGTGGGACTGACATGGGATGTTCAGATGAGAATTTCCCTGGTTGGGATCAATAAAGTATATCTGTCTATCTAAGTGAGGGATAACCTCACTAATCAGTCAAGTTTGGAGACACCATGCACTTGCTGATAATAGTTATGGTCATTATTTTACAATGGAATGCAAGAAACTTACTGGCTAATGGGCAGGAATTCAAGCATTTCATCAAAGAGATGGATGAGAAACCAGATGTAATTTGTATGCAGGAAACATGGCTAAAACCAAATCTGGACTTTGTGATACATGGATACACAGCGATAAGGAAAGACAGAAATCAGGGGGGAGGGGGAGGTTGTGCTACATTTGTCAAACAAGATATTCCGTCTAGGCTACTGGAAAAGGGAGCTGAGCAGGAATATGTAGTGGTGGAAATATGGGAGAAAACAGAAATAAAGTCATTTGGTGTGCATTTGGTGTGCAGATTTCAATGCGCACAGTACAGTATGGGCAGGGGAAGGGGGGGGGGGGGGGGGGGGGGGGGGGCACAAACAGACTTAAATGGACAGGTAATTGAAGATCTGATGGATGAAAGGGAGTTGGTATGTATGAATGATGGAAGAGGAACAAGGATAAATGTAACAGCTGGTACAGAGTCAGTACTGGATGTAACTCTAGTATCTAACACCCTGGCTGGAATAGGTTACTGGGAAGTCTGGTCAGCATCAACAATAGGCAGTGATCACCAGTTTTGTGTATGGTGGGAGAAAGAGTGGAAGTGAGAGGACGTGAGGGAATCAGAAAGTGGGTTTTTGGAAAGGCAGAGTGGGATAAGTTCAAGAGCTTGAGTGAGGAAATGATGAATGGGATAGATATGTTTGGAGACACTGATGAACTAAATCTGGTAACGTCAGCAATCATCATGATCTATACGCAGGAGTAAAAACAAGAAGAACAGAAAACTGGTACCATGGTGGACAGAGGAGCGTCGTCAGGCTGTAAGAAATAAGAATAGAGATTTCAGGCTAGTAAAAAGAACCCATAACACGCAGAATTTAATAGAGTACAAAAAGGCACTGGCAGTGGTGAGAAGAACAGTAAGCTAGGAAGGCAAGTTGGAGGAATTTCTGCGACAAAACAGGAAGAAGTTGGAGAGGCTTGGGGAATGATAAAGAGGATGGGGGGAGACAGAAGGGAATGGGATTATCCAGTCATAATATCAGAGAGAGAAACAGCAATATCCAGCAAGGATAAGGCAGAGATCATGGTCAAGGCTTTTGTAAATATACATAGCTCAGGAAATTTGTCAGAAGAAGGAAGAAAGAGAAGAGACAGAACTATGAATCAGTATCCAGGTGTGTTAGAGAGGAGGGAGAGTACAGCTGAAGTAATTGATGAGCCATTTACTTTGGCAGAGATGATGAGAGCTATAAAGAGATCACGACCAGCTTCTCCAGGGAAAGATCAGGTTTGTTACATTATGTTAAAACATCTAGGGGAAGGAGCGTCATTGAAGTTGCTGCATCTTTATAACAGAGTATGGGAGGAGTATGGGAGGAGGGGAGGTTACCAGGAGCTTGGAAAGAAGCAGTAGTGATTCCAATTAGGAAACCGGGAAAGGATCCATCTAAACCTACCAGCTATAGACCAATAGCATTAACGTCAAATATATGTAAGATAATGGAGAGGATGGTAACAGAAAGATTGTCGTATGAACTTGAGAGGAAGGGATTGTGAGATAGTTGCCAGAGTGGATTTAGGAGGGGGAGGAATACTATGGACTCCGTGATAAGGTTAGAAACTGAAATAAGGAAGGCTCAGGCACATAAGGAATCAGTTATAGCAGTGTTTTTTGGTATTGAAAAAGCTTATGACATGATGTGGAAGGAGGGATTGCTAATCAAACTACACAAGATGGGTGGTGGGGGGAGAGTCTTTAACTGGATAAAGGACTTTATGATAGGAAGATCCGGGTACGCATTGGGTCAAATTTATCAAATCAGTACACAGTTGAAAATGGTACACCTCAAGGGAGTGTGATAAGTCTGTTGCTCTTTATCATCATGATAAATTATGTTTTTTAAAAAATGCCGATGGATATAGGGAGATCACTTTTTGCTGATGATGGGGCCCTGTGGAAACAAGGAAGGAACGTACAACATGCAATCAGGAAAGTCCAAAGTGCAACTGATGAGGTGGTGGAATGGGGTTTTGATTGGGGGTACAGGTTCTCAGTGGACAAAACTCAAACAGTGTTTTTCACCAGGAAAAGAACTGAGGAAAGGATGAAGTTGAGTATGTATGGGAAAGCATTAGAAAGGGTTGGAGCATTCAAGTTTTTGGGAGTTCTCGACTGACATGGGCAGATCATATCAGGAAAATAGAAGTAAGTCTGATTTGCTTGTGTTTAGAGTTTTGGCACAGTGAGCAAAGCATTTGCAAAATGAGTTCAAGCAATTGAAAAAAAAACAAACTGTAATGTTATTGTTAATGGTCCAGTGTTGGAGGCTGTGGCTGCAGAGTGTAAACTCCAGGGGAGCCTCTGCTGTGACGTCATAATGCTGACCAGCAACGTTCCAGTGAGGCTTTGTGACGTCAGCAGAACTCAGAGCACAAACAGGCGAGCAGAGGAGCTTCCTGTCAGTTCACCTGAAACACTCAGGAGGAGCAGTGCCAAGAGACACACACACACACACACACACACACACACGAGTGAAAACAGCTGGACCTCACCTGTGCTGAAGGTAAGTGTTTGCTCAGATGGGCTCACTGACCTCAATCTGACCTGATGTGACAGTCGTGTGATGGAACGAGCCGCTTTTCTCTCTCATCACAGAGTTGATTGGAACGATACCAGTGGGAGTGGAGGCATTACAGCTTTTTTTTTTTTTTTTTCGATCGCTTGAACTCATTTTGCAAATGCTTTGCTCACTGAGCCAAAACTCTAAACACAAGCAAATAAGACACAACACCTGGAAATGAACCGTTCACATTTATGGCAAACTGAAACACTGTCATCAAAACTTCAAAATCCTTTGTCAAAATGTAACTCTGATGACAAAAGGATCCACATTTCCATCATATGAACACACTTTCACATCAGCAGCAACACAACAACATACTCAACACAAAACACTGCATTTTTTACTGCTTTTAGTTTTTACTGCTTATTTAGTTCTTCTAAAAGAATTCTGCAAAGCTCAAAATAGAAATTAAGCATCTTTTTCACAGCAACAACTGTTTCCAAAATAACCAAAAATTAAAACTAAATAAGAAAGGTGTTAACTCCAAACTGTATACAGTATACAGTATACTGTACTTTACAGTACAGTACAGTTTTTTCAATCACTTTTTCCAGTATAATGGAACTGGGATCCACTTTGTCGTCATCTTCACCTCCAAACCACAGCAGAAGTTTTCTTTTGCAAATGTGTTCATAGCTTTTCATTGGATTCACACATTTTTCACTTCTCACATGTGTCATTTCCATGGCCCTGACTCCATTGACTTCACTATAGTCAAAAGCAAAACATCTGCTCACAGCTGATAGAAATGACCTGCATCACTGTGAAACCACTAGTGCACCTGCATCACTACCCTTTCCACCAATCACCATTCACCAATCAGTCAGTATGCACCTACAAAAAAGGGCCCTATAAATTATATTCTGTATTTTTTTTTTCAACTCCTTTGAGTTTTTCTGTGTAATACTGTATGTGAATTACAGTATTTCAGTTTTTGCCATCAATACAGTTAAATTTCACTTCAGAGTCTTTCTGAGTTTGGATGCAGTTCTTTCCTGTAAGTTGACATTTGAATGTGTAGCTCACAGGAGAACCTTGTTCAAACTGACAGCTGTATTTTGTATTCTGCTGTCAGCTGTGTTACAGTACAGTAGAGCTGACTGAAGGAATCTACTCATTTGGGCAGAAGTTGAGTTGTTTGAGGGAAATCTTGGCTTTTGCTACTTGTCTTCTGTATGAAATAGTGTGTGGTGTTGAGGAGGAAGTGTGTTGCAGAATAGCAAACACAGTTCAGAGCAGCACATGTGTCTAAGGTGTGGCCACGCTGTGTTGAAGGTTTAGCTCCAATGAGTTCAAGTTTGGTCACGTTGGTTTAAGCAGATGTTCTTAGTGTGTAAGCAGTCCAAAAAAACTGTAATGGAATATTAATATTAATTAACTGGTAGTTTAATATTAACACTACACACTGACAGTAGAAATGAAACACGTGTGTGTGTTGTGCTCTCTCTCTCTCTGCAGGACACACACACACACCCGGCCGGCCGGCTGCTCGAAGGCTGAGCAGGCAGCACTCACAGCGGACTGGCAGCTCGCTGACCTCTGACCTCTGGGACCACAGCAGCACCTCCACGCCTGGTACACACACACACACACACACACACACACACACACACACACAGGTATCCACATGTGTACAGTATGGATGTGTATTCAGAACATAACACATGATCAAATAAGGGAAAAGGGAAAACTGTCATTTCAGTCCACATGTGTTCTTGTGGCCTGTTGGAAAATGGTGTGTTTGTGCAGACTGGGGCCTAAACAGTCTCCTCAAATTATTCCTACAGAGAGACAGTGTGTGTGTGTGTGTGTGTGTGTGTGTGTGTGTGTGTGTGTGTGTGTGTGTGTGTGTGTGCGCAGGTCAGTAATGGTAAGTGTCATGGATGTGTGACACTTTGTAGCCAATAAATAAAACCTAAATAAAGTGATATAAGTGTGTTATTTCATTATCAGCTTCAGTTATTTCATTATTTATGTTTTTTTTTTTTTTTTTAACCCAGCTGATAATGTTATAAGCAGCCAATAATGTGATACCTGTGATGAAGGTGTACTGGCTGTGTATTGACTGTGGTTTGATTGGCAGATACTCTGGAGAAAATGTATGTCTACCTGCCTGTCTGCATGCCGGTTGCCCCTCCCCCTGTGGCAGCCACGCCCCCTGTGGTGGCCCCTCCCCCTGCGGCAGCCCCTCCCCCTGCAGTGGCTCCGCCCACCTGTGGCGGCGCCCCCAGCCAACAGAGCTGCCTCTGCGAAAAGCCAACCCAGCAGACTCGGAGTCTCCTGGAGGCTCACGAGAAGCTGGGCAGGCTGGCAGAGAGAGACAGGGTGAGGGAGCAGAGGATGTCCCTGCTGTCCCAGAAGATGAAGCTCCAAGAAGAGCACAGTGCCAAGAAGATCACTGAGCTCCATGATGTCATCCAGGAGCACAAGGCCACCATCAAAAGGCACAAGAAAACCATCAAGGAGCAAAGCAAAATGATGGAGGCCCAGAGTGTGAGCGTCCAGCGAGAGAGGCAGCACTACTGGACGCTCCTGAAGAAGAGGGACAACACCATCAGAGAGCAGGACGAGCTCATCCACAAGCTCCATCGCACCATCGACAACGTGCAGAAACACCTGAGGGCCGTGGAGGAGTTCAACAGCAGACACAAGGAGGACAGGAAGGAGCTGAGGCTGCAGAAACAAGGGAAGGAGGAGGGAGAGAGAGAGAGGGAGGAAAGAGAGGAGAGACAGGCGGAGGAGGGAGAGAGAGAGAGGGAGGAAAGAGAGGAGAGACAGGCGGAGGAGGGAGAGAGAGAGGAGGAGGAAAGACATGTCAGGAGAGCCATGCTGAAGAATAACAGAAAAGAGGATGAAAGAGAAGAGCAACCAGTGAAGGAGAGAAAGAGAGAGAAGGATGCAAGACATGTCAAGAAGAAGTTGGTCGAGGAAAAGAGAAAGGAAGAAGAAAGAGAGGAGCAACCAGTGAAGGAGAGAAAGAGAGAGACGGATGCAAGACATCACAGGAGAGAAATGCTGGAGAAAAAGAGGAAAGAGGAAAGAGAAAAGCAGCAGACAGAGGAAAGAGAAAGAGAGGACAGACGAGAGATGCAGGAGGAAGAAAGTGAGGGAGAAAAAAAAGAGGAAGAAAGAGAGGAAGAAAATAAAGAGGAAGAAAGTGAGGAGGAAAATAAAGAGGAAGAAAGTGAGGAGGAAAATAAAGAGGAAGAAAGTGAGGAAGAAAATAAAGAGGAAGAAAGTGAGGAGGAAAAAAGTGCAGAAAAAGAGAGTGAGGAGGAAGAAAGTCAAGAAGATGAAAGTGAAGAGAAAGAAAATGTGGAGGAAGAAATGAAAGAGAACAAGAGTGAAGACAAAGAAGAAGAGGGGAGAGAAGTGGCAGAAAAAGAAGAACAGGGGAGAGAAGTGGCAGAAAAAGAAGAGGGGAGAGAAGTGGCCGAAAAAGAGAGAGAGAAGACAGAGCAGGAAGAGGAGGGAGGAGGAGAGGAGAAAATGGCTGAGGAAAAAGAGAGAGAAAAAGAGGAGCAGGAGGAGGTGAAGAAGGCAGCAGGGGGCGCTCAAACATGGAGCAGCAAAGCTGCTGCCAACCTGCAGAGCGGCGACACCGAGCTCCCACAGCAGAAAACAGGCCAAGAAGAAAAGACAGGAGCAGAGCCGGGAGGAAGGAGGGAGACGCTCCAATGGCCTCCTCTCTCTCCAAAAGAGCTGCAGGAGCCACTCAGCAGACACCAACTAAGGGAGGAGATCGCCAGAGAGAGACAGAGAGAGGAAGAGAGAGAACGGAGGAGAGCCCAAGAGCACAGGAAGAGGATGGAGGCGGAAAAGAGGTACAAGAAGAAGAAAGAGCTGGAGAACATGGAGAGAGAAGAGGAGCGCAGGAGGAAGGAGCTGCAAGAGAGGAGAGAGAGAATCCAGAGAGCGCTGCAGGAGATCGCACAGGAAGACAGGGACAGGCTCCAACAACAGACGGGAGCAGAGGAGGAGAGGAAGAGGATGGAGGGACAGATGAAGCTGGAGAGCATGGAGAGTGAAGAGGAGGAGTGGAGGGAGGAGCTGGAGGAGAAAGAGAAGAGCCAAGGAGCCCAGGGCAAGAACGACAAGAAAGAAGCCCAGGACTTCTGGGACACGCTCATCCAAGGGATCGGAGGGGAGGATGAGGAGACGGGAGAGGAGGAGGAGGAAGAGGAGGAGGAGGAAGAGGAGGAGGAAGAGGAAGAGCAGGAGGAGGAGGAGGAGGAGACGGAGGAGGAGGAGCCCAAAATGAAGCTGGGCGTCCTGGACAAGCTGAAGAAATGGAAGTTGGACAGAGAGAAGGAGCAGATCCTGAAGAGGATTGAAAAGTCTCACATGAAGGAGGAGAAGTTCTGCTCGCTCTGTAAAGGTCAGTATGTCTGTTTCCATGGCAACAGAGTGCACTTTGCTCCAGCTTCACTCTGCAGGCCACACTAACCTCTCACCTGCTTCCTGCAGAAAACTGCTGTCAGCACGTCAAGGACATCGAGACGCACAGGAGGAAGAAGCTGAGGCGTCAGGACGAGGACAGACAGAGGGAGGAGCTGCGCTGGAGGGACAAAGTGATGGAGAAGGCGCAGAAAAAAGAGGAGAAGAAGAAGAAAAGGGAGGGCGGGCGGAAGAAGTCCTACTTCGAAAAGTTCCTCCGTCTCCTCTGAAATTGGAAATTTTTTTATTTTATTTCACACTCATCTTGAAAAAAAATAGGCTGAGATCTTCCAGAGACACATACACACACACACACACACACACAAAACCACTCCCCCATCCCTCTCATTTCCAACAAGCCCTGTTTCCCTTTAACCCTTACACAGTGCACACACACACACACACACACACACACACAGCCCTAAGATGGTCTCATCATGATGGTTTTTCAAGATGAGGTCACGCTCTTAAAAAGGATGTCATTTCCAACAGACGGCGAGACGCCGCCACATCCTTTTTCAGAGTGTGAGGCGGGCGGCACGGTGGCCCAGTGGAAACACTGCGGCCTCACAGCAGGAAGGGCGGGGCTTCAGCCTCCGGCCCCGGCCCCTCTGTGGGAGTGGGCGTGGTCTCCCCGTGTCTGCGTGGGTTTTCTCCGGGCGCTCCGGTTTCCTCCCACACTTCAAAAGCCGCGGGTGGCGACGCGGCTGCCGCTTCAATAAAGCTGTCGCTGCTTGATGCTTTGTTCTGTGGAGTCTCTGCTTTGGGAGCAACACAAACTTCTGCATTATTTCCTGCAGGCTCAAGTGCTGCCGCTTCAATTTCACAGGAGGGAGAGCATCCAAGAAGATTTGCTCAAGAGCCCACGTCAGTGCACTTTGGAGCTCCTTTCATTTTGTCAAACTTCTCACTTTTCCTCTCTTCCATTTCACACTTTTTACTTTTGACTGCACTCCATTTCCTCAGGGCATTTTATTACCAAAACCTGTGGCTGCTACATTTACACTGATGACTATGAGGAGATTATTGTGCAGAATTATGAGCAAATGTTGTGTAAATGTGTACGGGAATGTGCACATGTGTACTCAGAATCTGTGAACACATTTACAGATTCATCTCCACATTCACTTTCAAAACTGACCACAGATTTGGAGATGGTATAGGCCGGGAGCCAGGTCCACCCCTCAGGATGGTTTTTGCTAAGTTTTTTTTACTATGATTTCCTGTTATCTTATACCTTGGGCCATCGTGAGTTGATACCGACCACCCCCAACTCGGTGACGTTTGGTCTCAGGGGCCAAAAAAAAAAGCCTTTTGGAAAAGCTCCTGGTGAAATGATGTAATTGTACATATTAAGGTACTGTAACTGTGCCGGCCACAGTGCTGCACACGGTCACACAGAGGAGACATGAGAGGAAACATGAGAACAAGCTGCTGTCCTGTGGTTCCACATCATCATGTTAATATTCTGATAGTGCAGCAAAGCCAACGTGCACATCTTCTTCATGTTCAGGGCCCACAGGGTGACTCTCCCCCAGGTGACGTGGTTTTGCTCTGCAGGGACACAAACCCAGAGAGGTTTGGCTTTGTGCCTCTGACAGACGTTTGAACACGACCAGTCTGACGTCGAGCCTCACAGATGTGACCTATGATCAGATTGTATCGATTGATAGTTTGTCATTTTTGGCAAATTTTCTGGCAATTTTCTGTTTTTATTATATATTATTTATTTATGTCTGAATTACACTTATATTTCTTAAGTTTTTGAAAGCGGTCCAAAAAAAATGGCTCAGGTTTAAAAGGGTTAAATTGTTTGGAGCAGTGGTTCTCAATTTTATTTCCATCATATTCCCCCAGAAATATTTTTAAACAGCCCAGTTCTCTCTGACCAGTACAAAAAAAAAGGTAGAATCCCTCCACCCCCACCTAGTCCAATCATTTTATGAAAAAACCTAGGACAAATTGCAAGAGAAGCAAACTCAACTGATTCTGTATCCTCAGTTTGTCCTGAGTGAGGGGAAAAAAAGTCCCAGGAAATCCCATTGGTGGAAAGTTTTGAAAATCACCTATTTATGACTACATATTACCAAAAAACACTGTTTTTAACACACAGGGGAAAGGGGTTCAACATTTTACTTTCAGATATCACTATAAAAATTCATAAGTTGATTACACACACAAAGACAAGAAAAAAAGTCAATTACAAGTTCTTTGAATTATTCTGTTTACACATGCATATCACACATTATCTGATTTGATATGCGCTAATAAGGAATATAAGTAATAAATGCCAGAACAGATATTTAAACAGTGAATTAAAAGGTTACTATATATATAGTAACCTTTTAATTCACTGTTGCATAGTAACCTTTTAATGCAAGGTAACTATATATATAGCAACCTTTTAATTGATTGTTAAAATGTCTCTTCTGGGATTTATTCCTTATATTCCTTATTAGCGCATATCAAATCAGATAATGTGTGATATGCATGTGTAAACAGAATAATTCAAAGAACTTGTAATTGACTTTTTTTCTTGTCTTTGTGTGTGTAATCATCTTGTGAATTTTTATAGTGATATCTGAAAATAAATTTTGACCCCCTTTCCCCTGTGTGTTAAAAACAGTGTTTTTTGGTAATATGTGGTCATAAATAGGTGATTTTCAAAACTTTCCACCAATGGGATTTCTTGGGACTTTTTTTCCCTCACTCAGGACAAACTGAGGATACAAAATCAGTTGAGTTTGCTTCTCTTGCAATTTGTCCTAGGTTGACCCCAATTTTGGCCTAAAATTACTGGACTAACCCCATGCATGACTTATATTATTATGAAATTAACATAAAAAAAAAAAAAAAAAAAAAAAAAAAAATCTCATACCCCCTGCAGTACCCCAACATACCTCTAGGGGATGTGGTGCTACAACTTGCTTTGCTAATGCTTTGCAATGAGAAAAAACAAAAGCCCAAAGCTGAATGCAGATACTGCAGTAGGTGGTTTATAGTTATGAGAATGAGCCTCAACTATAATAATCTTAAAAAATAAATACACTTATGAACTTAAGAACACATAAACAAAGACTTAAATACATCGTCTTCATTTTAGTGGTTATTACAGGCCTGTCCATGCCAAAAAACAAACTTCCAGGACTGAAACAGAATGCTACACTTTTGGTGAATATTGCTGTTACATAATACTGACAAAAGCAAATACCTCAGTATCTTGCAGATTTTTTCCTTAAGCGTTGTCCATCTCTCACAATTACTGTTGCTTCCTCAATTGTGTATACTTTGTTACATACTGAACATGCCACATAGCGAACAAAATCATCTCTGTTTAGACAAAGTATATTTCTGGCCATACACATAGTGGAGGGAATTCTTTCAGTCAGATTTTTCAATATATTAAGTCTGCAAATGCTGCCCAGTGCAAAAAGAAATGACCTCATCAGATTCAACAGTGCAATGTAGGCATTATCTGATATTGTAAAATATGACTTCCACGCAGTAAGATGAAGAATTAAGTATGCCAACCATACAAAATGAATATCTCCACTGTTGTCATGCAGTGTCTTTAGTCCAATGTCCTCGTCACTGTCTCCCGTGTCCTCGTCACTGTCTCCCGTGTCCTCATCACTGCCTCCTGTGTCATTGTCACAGCTTCCAAATTCTGTAATAGAGGTGAACACCCAATCATCAAATCTACATTCTGGCACTCTACCATATCCCAACACTACAACACAGTTTACACAAATTATTCAAATAAAGTCTATTTAAATGTAAAATGAGTTGTGAAATACCTGACAAAATGTATAAATGACAATATTACACATAGCCTAACCATAACATGGCACCATTTCCCATGATGTGATTTTTGTTGGGTGATACTGAGTGAAACACTATACACCAGAACATGTGAGGGAAGTAGAGTGGTGAGAATTTCCACTGACCTCCAAATAATATTTAAACACTTCCCACTGAATATTGAAAGGAATTTTTCCTGAAATGCCCATCCCTACTATTATTATTTTGCAATCCGGGCAGCAATCAGTTAAATGTCCCTCACAGGGAAATGTATAAATTCTACTGTAAAATTATTTACAGAAAAAGTGCTTGTATTTACATGGAAATGTTAATTCACTGATATGAAGCGCTAAAATCTGTTTCAGTATGGGCTACATAGATTAATCACTTGACATCATTCTATCATTAAAAGATAACTAAACAGACATATTGTGAAGATGACTTACAAGTACATGCGCGGGCTCGCTCAGGGCTGTAAAAACCCCGGTGTAAATGTTCCATGTAATGACAGCTGTTTTGTTGCTATGGAATTTCCTCATGATTGATATTTATAAAACACAAGCAGGTGTATGCACAGCTTGATAAAATTGATGAAAAGAATGCATATGCATTAATTCTTTTGTTGTGCATACGCAGTTTCAGTCTACAGAGTTTGATGCATCTGGCCCCTGCAAGTGACTGACATTGAGGCTTAAACTGAGTAAATACTGAAAAACTAAGGGTTGAAATAGCAAAATTATACTGTTTAATTGGTTAAATTTGAGCAGTGTTAATGTACATTATGTGTGTTAATGCTTTGTTGACAACCCTTACTTTCCCCCCTCAGCCTGAATTTTGGATCATTAACTTGTTTGTGGAGACCAAAGCCCCATCTATAATTTCTATATTTTACAGAAAATTGAGACATACCTAAGCAACAATTGATTTTTTAAAGTAAATTATTGCGTTGATAGGGTTTACCTGCATTGACTTGAAGTTCTTCATCAACGTCCACGAAGACAGGCTCATCATTGACCTAATTGTAGGATAAAACTTGTTAAAAGTATTTCCTATGAAAAATGTTTCCAATATTTTATTTCTCACTTTAAATCAGTCAGTAAATCAAAGTATTTCCGTGTTGAAAAGAGGGGGTGGGGGTGAATGCTGCAGAGGCTCAGTCTGTGAAATGTTAGGAACAAGTGAACTCAGGTGCTCTTCAAGGGAAAAATGGCAAACACGGTTAGAAGAGAACTGACTGTCGTGCTGGATTGCATGCTGCAGTCATGGAGGGAGATCCCGAGGCACTCTGGAGTGTGAAAATATAAAATCCTTTATTCAAACGGGAGACCCAACGCATTTTGATGAGTTACATCTTCATCAGGGGTGTAAGAGCATAAAGTGCACAGGTGTGTATTTAAAAGGTAGTCACATGGTCACATGGGTGGACATGGAGTGGTCACATGACCACGTCTAGGACTATTTCCGTGTTGATTTGGGCACGTATGAGTCAGATTTTTTAGGTCTGTCCTTCTGGTGCTCATTTTGGTCAATTCTGCTGATTCTGGTCCCTTGCTGGTTTATCGGTATCCATCTCTTTTGTTAAATCCTTGATTACAGATTTCTGTCATAACAAGTGACCCAAACCTACCTCCTTCTCTTCACTTTCTGAAGCTTTGGGGTTATATTCTTCAGTAGTGTTACCATTGGCATCTTCAACTTCCTTATGATCTGCCATGAGCCTACACTACACTGTGAAAACAATATTGAAAAAGTTGAGAAACTATAAAGAGTACAAGGTACATTAAAATTAGGGAAACTCAAATGTAAGAATAAAATGCCTTCTTTGTCATATTTTAATACTTAAAAATTAACATTTTACATTTGCATTTGACATGACATAACATGTCAAATCAAATGAGCAAAGTTAGCTTGGCATTTGGATATTAACTTACCTCATTCTGATAGGCCTGTCCAGAACATCCAGCTTGGCGATCTGTTTGACTGTACTTGTGGCGATGTTCGTAGTATGTTGTTTTGCACACCATCTCATTGCAGTGATGACACCATTAATACCTGGAGGTACCTTTACCTCCATCTTTTCGAGGCATAGGCATGTTGGTCTATGCCTCGAAAGAAAAAGAAAGAAAAATTACATCAACCCCACTATGCAATAACATTACCACGAGCCTTTTTTTCTTTCATTTTTCAAACCAGTGTTCAAAAAATCTATGAAACTTACATATTTAAAAGTGTACTCGTATAACTTTCATTACCTTGCAGTAATGGTTGTGGCCAGAATGCTGGATTGTTATGTGCACCTTAAAAAGAGAGTGCCTAATTAGTCAAAGTTAATATTTTTCAACCCTTTACAGATATAAACTAGGCCTAAACCTAATGATGGACAAAAATGCATTTCTGATGTTCTGCACAGGATGAGTTTAATTTCTGTCCACAAAAGCAATAAATATAGGCTATGAGCACCCGATTCTTTTGTTGAAATCAGAAAATATTTATTATGGTCACATATAAAGTAAGGCAGCGCTGGGCTCAGGGTGACAGAGCTCTCGCAGGATCTCAGTCAGAATGAGCCCCGATATTAGGAAATTAGGTCTATGCACGTTACTTGCATGAATAGTTTAATGATTGACTTGTTGGCTTCTCCATAAATTAATTTCTAATTTACATGAACAAAGCGCGGCAACACGAACAGAGCGCGGCAAGTTAGTTGGCTAATCTACTTGAAAATTGTCAGAAACACCGCCTAAATTTCACACAATATTCACACGACTGATATAAACATTAGGTCTATGCGCGTTACTTGCATGAATAGTTTAATGATTGACTTGTTGGTTTCTCCATAAATTAATTTCTAGTTTACACGAACAGAGCGGGGCAACTTACCTCTAGGCAAAGAGCGCAATATGAGCTCAGACACACATTCTTCCATACCCGGTTGGTATTGGGCGGAATCAAATGTTTAGCTCCACCCACATACCCCTGTTACCTACTACCTTAACCTAGCTAGCTAGATTAATATTTGACATGACTTTCAGACTATCAAGTTAGACTTTCAGCCGCCCTCTAGGGCGTGACAAAACCAGAGCGGTTTTGCTCATTGAGTGAACCCAGGTTTCCTGATATCTCTCTCCTGAAATATCAGAGACAAGAATGACTTTATTCTCGTAAATTTATTCTCGTCAATTTACGACTTTACTCTTGTAAATCTACGACTTTATTCTTGTAAATCTACGACTTTAATCTTGTAAATTTACAAATTTATTCTTGTAAATTAACGACTTTATTCTTGTAAATTTACGACTTTTTAATATTACAACTTTATTCTCGTAAATGTACGACTTTATTCTCGTAATATTACGACTTAAATCTCGAAATCTCTGTTTTTTTTTCTCAGTGTGGCCCTAATCCTCCTACGTAATTTCCTGAGTCTGTGTGGTTTTTTTATAAGATTGAAATGAAAACTGTTTGTGGTCTTACCTTTATTTGTAGATGAAGTCCATGCGCCTATCCTTCGCCACAAAAATCTCTGTTACTTTGTTGTAAAAGTCCTCCTTATTATTAGTTTTAAAAGTCTCTCCGCCTCAATGGAGATGATCTCCAGGGAAGAAAGTCGTCCTGAATCGGTCCTATTCCGTCTGTATGTTTTTAGTCTTTTTCAGTCTCAGAGAATGACCTTTCCACGCTCGCTGTTGTAGCTGGTACAGTGCAGTAGTACAGTGAGCACCAGTTGAAGTAAATTTGTCGCCTCAGGAACATAACATTTAAAATCATTTATTTGTTTAATATCATATCTAATCACATCAGCGACTGCTTCAATTAGATCGTTGTGTCTGTAGTGTCGGCAGTGAGAGACACGACGCCAGTCGCATTCAGCCCCAACCCCTGACCCCTAACTCTGCTCAAAAGCTCCGCGTCTGTTACCAGTCAAGTTTAGCAGAAACTCTACTGACTATCAGTGATTACAGACCGAGGGAAGAGCGAGCTGAAAAACCTGACCGCTACTGAAGAGAGACGCCACGTGAGCTGTCACACCTGAGTGAGTGACAGAGAGGTTGTCCCTGTGTGTGTGTGTGTGTGTGTGTGTGTGTGTGTGTGTTGTGTGTGAGCGGCGCACCGCTGTACTGTGTGTGTGTAGGGGAGGGTCGCTATGTGTGACTGGCCTATCACACAACGTGGACACAGACAGCTACCTAATGAAGATTTTCATTCATCACGAGCACGGATATTGACTCATATTACTCGGATCATACTCGTACTCCGCAAAAGTGCTATATCCGTACCGGATACTCGTTTCAGCCGAGTATCCGGCTCATCCCTAATTAGAAGAGCTTGCCCTCTCATCGTTACCATGAAATGCCAACTCCTGTTTAGCTAGGAAGCAGGTTGCATTAATGAGGTCTTTCAAAATCTCTCGGTTTTCCTTTACCTTAGCGTTAGCGTTGTGGGTGCTAATATTGAGTCTCCACTGTTTGTTCAAAGCCAAATCGATCCTTGAGCTTCCAAAAGTTTTTAAAGCAATCTGGCTTGAATGTCTTTGAATTTTTCATGTCACAATATCCCGTGTTAGTCCAGACGTTGTCACAAGTTGAGAACAAAAGGCAGGGAAAGCAGTAAAGGCGGTTTTTCAAGGGACAGCCACACAGCCAGTCTTTTTGGGTGTACCACTCCGTTTGAAAAGAGCGAGTTATCTTCAGTCCAGTTTTGAGAAATTTTTAAGCTTAGATATATAATCCTCTTCCATTTCGGCAGTCCGACGGAGCAAAACACACAAAAAAACGGCTCGCAGCAGTGCAGCGCCTCTGCGTAGAAGGACAGCAGCAACAAGCACCCGTTGGCTCACGTACGCCCCCATCAGTGCGGCAGAGTACTATTTGCCTGTGGGCATTTCGCTCTCAAAATATAAAACTTTTTTGTAATATTGTCTCCGTTTCAGCGGAAAACATGAGATCTGATGTTAACTAGTCCTTGTCAGCCAGGCAACTTGGGCTTATCATGTTTTCTAGACATCACGATTTCCCAAAACTGAATAAATTCCACACATAGCAACACAAAACTGCTTTGCTAGCTCAATCATGTTGTAACTAGAATATCCGCTGAAAAAAATATTTTTTTCATGGACTGATCGTTATACTTCTGCCGACTTCTCAGTCAGGTGTTGTGACAGCGACTCAGCAGCACAGCTGATCTTTATCTACAACCTTATATTTACAGTTATATTTAAATATAGGCTACTGCTTTCCAGTGTCGGCGCCAGAACAAATAGGCCTATCTATCTTTTCATGAACTCACTGGCAGATGCTTTATTTCAGCTGGGGGTGTGTCACTCGATTAATGTGGCTAAGCAGCAAAAGTAACAACAGTAAGCAGTCACATTAAGGCTGAACAGAGTTGTATAATTTCAACCCCACCTTTCAGGGGCTTTTGCTAATCACCTTTTCAGGCTGTTATCAATTTACCTCTGAAGTAAAGACGACAGTTTTCACAGATGTGTTGATTTATTAAATGTTCATTTCAATGTACAGATGCTAACAAATTGACTAATTAATTAAATCAATGGCCTAAGCAACTCATAAAGAATAAACAAATTAATAACGATTGATAGGCTAATTAATAACTGATAACATTAACACATTAATAACAAGAACAAAGTTATAGCTGCACATCTCTGTGGAAAATCTTACAGGTACTGTCCGTGGTGCTGACTCTGCCTCAGCAGGTACTGTCCGTGGTGCTGACTCCGCTGAGGCACTTTATTATAGAAATTAAAGCTCCATAAAATTCACGGAGGATCTTGTTTAACTCTTCTTTCCTTACAGGTGAGAAATCAGCTGTTTGCCCAGTGTTTGTCAGGTAGTCTTGTAGACATTGTAGACATTGACCAGGCCCTACCGGCTTCTTTTCCTGACGTCTCCAGCTGATCCAGCTCTTCACTCGTCACTCTCGCGTATCTCTCCTTTTTCTCTTCTGTCTTGTCTTCCTCGTTCAGCCATTCATCCAAACGTTGGTCGCCAAAGAAATCAAAACTGACAACAAAACGGTCCATTATGCAGGCGAACAAAGTTGACAGCGGCTTTTGCTGCGGGTTTCGGTGAAACGTTTCGTGTTTCCATGGAAACCACACAGACTCGGGCAATAAGATACAGGCGGATTAGCCTAATATTTTCAGTAATGAGGTATTTTTCATGTGAGCACAGCTAGCCGTGCTGTCATGCTCATTTGAGCACATTCTAAATGTCTGATTGATCAATCAGATTGCTCGGTCGGATCTACGTGTTGTGTAATTTTTTAAAATCTCACGTACCCCCCGGAGTTCCTTCAAGTACTGCAAGTATCATGAATCATTTTTGACAGCGTCTATTATTTAGGTAAGACAAAAAGGAAGTCACAAATATTAACGGTAAATCGTTAAATTATTTTTTCCAGCAAGGGCCCAGGGGGCCCCCCAGGTCAGGTAAAGGGGCCCATGGGTCATAAAACCCTTTGATGAGGATGAAGATGATGTGAATGATCAGGGCCGGCGCTAGCCATTTGGATGCCCTAAGCACAAATGCTTTGTGGTGCCCCCCCACGCCGCCGCCGCCGCCGCCACCACCAGAAATGAACAATAACTCAGTATTTGTCGTTGCGTTTCTCTTTATTTTACAAAATAACTTTTCAACATTTATGTTTCAAAAACTGTTGGAAAAAATAAGAGATAAATAATAATAATAAAATCTTGATAACACACACACTAAACACTAACTAAATATGGCACCAAACACTCGAATAAATAAATAAAATAAAATAATTTAAAATAAAAAATAAATGACACCACTATTAAATAAAGATCTGTCAAAACTGTAAAAACAGTACTAAGTATCCTTGAATAAGGAACTGGTTGGTGATTGACGTCTGCTTGTGGATGGTTGATGTCTGCTTGTAGATGGTTGATCATCTGGATCTTCCACTTGGCTTTGTGTTCCTCCTTGCACATATCGAAGCATTGAGCCTGTAATCACAAATACAAGACAAAATACTCAGGGATTCTACAGTGAAATACAGTTTTGAACCATGGTACAAAAATATTTCAAAATTAATTATAGTATTATGTAGGCCTATATTTAAAACACTGGTACATGAAAAATGTATTATTTTACCTTTATAGACAAGGATTAATGGGGCACAATATAAAAATTCTGTACATAGTTTGAAAACTATGAATATGAAGAGGGGAAATCTACACAATATTGATTTTTTTCAAATTACAGTTTCACCAGCAGATGTCGCTCTTGGCCTATGAACCTCACGAAAATGTTGTGTGAGCTGCCGGCCAGTCGGTCACCGTAATCACTGGTGTATCCTCACTCCATCGGAAAGCTCCGGCTCTCTGCTTTCGGAAACCGACGTAATTTTTTCGATAGCACCATTGGTTCAGGAGTTACGGTAGTGACAAGCTCACATTACAAACTTGTGACACATCGGGGAATCTTCTGTGATTGGACGGTCGAAGTGTCAGTAGTCCTACATGCTACCGTAATGGCACTCTATATAGGCGCAAAGCTCCGGTTTCAGATGTTTTTTTTAAAGTTTCTGAATATCTTAAACGGTCACGGAGACACCGTTATGTAACGTCGGCATGCCGAATCCTGTCTGCGCCGACATCGCCGGTGTAAGAGGGCTGAAAATCAATCACCTGTCTAATTTGGCATATCACATCAAAGTTCAGGTTACCAAGACCCATTTTCCATTCATCAACTCATTATTTTTGTTTTTCACTACACAGTCACATACTCGTTGGTTCATAGAACATAACAAACGCCAAATACAGACATCTCAACTCCAGATCCATATCCATATACACAACTAAAAATAACTAGCTAGCCCAGCATCAATTATTTGAAACGTAACACTTACATCTGAACATGGCTAGTGGGAGCTAACGTTACAAAGGTTGTTGACGGTAGTATTATCTGGCACGAGCATAGACATGCATACTAGGGCTAAAAGTAACAAAATTAACATTTGTTATTGTCTTACCTGCAAATGACGCGCGAGCATCATCTCATTGTTTCTTTCTTTTCCTCTTTTCCGCCCCCGACTCTTGCTGCCTTTTCGATGACATGTCCAAAAATAAAGGTCTGAAGCGTAATGGAGCAAACCACTAGGGGATGGGGGAGGGGGGCACCAAAGGTAGACTGGGGAGAGGACCGCACAGGAGATTCATGTTTTTCTCGAGCAAATAAGCCTATGTTATTTTTGTATTGCTTATATCTATTAACATGTTTTACACACTTTACACAATTTTAAATATATCATTATTATGATTACTATTATTATGATGATTTTTCACGAGCTTGTTTTTTTTTTTTTTTTTTTTTTTGGTGCCCCCCCAGGCACTTGGTGCCCTACGCGCAGTGCGTGATAAGCGTGTGCGGGGCGCCGTGTCTGTGAATGATATACTACGGCCTTCACACTCACCAGTACGCATCAAATTTCTTCAAGGTTGGCAGGTCTGCGCTGCTCCACCCAGCCGAACACCGATGGGAGACTTTGGACACTCCATCACCAAAACACCAAATGAGGGAATATGTTTTAGTAGAAACGGTGCTCTGTCCCTCCAGTAGAGTTCAGAGACGTGGAGAAGATGCTAAGGAGATCGTGGTGACCTCATTAAGACACTTCATGTTGGTTTTACCTCCGTCACCTGTCTGTTTGTGTATATGTGATTCACTTTTAGACTGCACCATCATCCCTGGGTTAGTTGCAATAGGGATAATTAGGAAAGGCAATGCAAATGAAATGGAGAGTTTGCTATAGTTTGCTAAGAATATACTGTATGTTAGCTCTGTTGACTGTATTTGTTATTTCTCTCTATTGTAAGCTGGACACACAGGGAGTGGAGAACACAGGTAACAAGTGTTAAAAAATGTAAAACATCTAATTCCACTGACCATAAATTGTCCACACAAAGGATTTTGGTTCCACACTGGAAAAATTAATATTGATATACTGTAAATGATTTCCTCAGTCTATTTCTGATGTTAGCGCTGGTTATTCTGGTTGACTGTATAAACCTTTATTCAGGTAGTGGCAGTGTAAGAAATGCCATGTTATAGAGCTTTAAATAGCTTTTAATAGCACAGACTGACAGAATTACTATGAAAAGTCAGCATGAGGAAACTAAATGACTGATAACAACAGATTTCTAATATAGTATTACATTTCCATGTTTTGTTTCTAGCATCAACAAACCGGAGGCCAGATGTTCTGCTAACCTGGAATCTGATGACTGCTGATGTGGAAGACACTTCAATCAAGATTTTGTGTGACTTCCATAACACCATCCGTACTTTATCTCAATATTATGATCACACAGGAGAGACTGGGAGTTTGGTGGTTGTACTTTGACACCGCTGGATACTGAGTTCTCCTGGTCTTAAAGGCTGGATTACATGAAAGTGATGCAATGTCCTGAACTTGGAAGACTGTACCAAGTGATATAAATAATGATTGACTCTGTTTGTTCTTCGTATCGTCATTACTAATGATAAAATTTCCACGTGGATGTGTTAGTGAAGTGCAGGTCACCCCCTGCTGAGATATCCAGTCAAAAATATTGAGGTATTTGCTTTTGTCAGTATTATGTAACACCAATATTCACCAAAAGTGTAGCATTCTGTTTCAGTCCTGGAAGTTTGTTTTTTGGCATGGACAGGCCTGTAATAACCACTAAAATGAAGATGATGTGTTTAAGTCTTTGCTTATGTTTTCTTAAGTTCATATGTGTATTTATTTTTTATGATTATTATAGTTGAGGCTCATTCTCATAACTATAAACCCCCTACTGCAGTATCTGCATTCAGCTTTGGGCTTTTGTTTTTTCTCATTGCAAATTATTATTTTGAAAGTGAATGTGGAGATGAATCTGTAAATGTGCTCATAGATTCTGAGTACACATGTGCAGTCAAAAGTAAAAAGTGTGAAATGGAAGAGAGGAAAAGTGAGAAGTTTGACAAAATGAAAGGAGCTCCAAAGTGCACTGACGTGGGCTCTTGAGCAAATCTTCTTGGATGCTCTCCCTCCTGTGAAATTGAAGCGGCAGCACTTGAGCCTGCAGGAAATAATGCAGAAGTTTGTGTTGCTCCCAAAGCAGAGACTCCACAGAACAAAGCATCAAGCAGCGACAGCTTTATTGAAGCGGCAGCCGTGTCGCCACCCGCGGCTTTTGAAGTGTGGGAGGAAACCGGAGCGCCCGGAGAAAACCCACGCAGACACGGGGAGACCACGCCCACTCCCACAGAGGGGGCGGGGCCGGAGGCTGAAGCCCCGCCCTTCCTGCTGTGAGGCCGCAGTGTTTCCACTGGGCCACCGTGCCGCCCGCCTCACACTCTGAAAAAGGATGTGGCGGCGTCTCGCCGTCTGTTGGAAATGACATCCTTTTTAAGAGCGTGACCTCATCTTGAAAAAAAATCCATCAGGATGAGACCATCTTAGGGCTGTGTGTGTGTGTGTGTGTGTGTGTGTGTGTGTGTGTGTGCACTGTGTAAGGGTTAAAGGGAAACAGGGCTTGTTGGAAATGAGAGGGATGGGGGGATGGTTTTGTGTGTGTGTGTGTGTGTGTGTGTGTGCGTGTGTGTGTGTGTTTGTGTGTGTAAGGGCTAAAGGAAGCAGGGCTTGTTGGAATTGAAAGGGGCAGGTGGGTGGTGGTTTTGTGTGTGTGTGTGTGTGTGTGTGTCTGGAAGATCTCAGCCTATTTTTTTTCAAGATGAGTGTGAAATAAAATAAAAAAATTCCAATTTCAGAGGAGACGGAGGAACTTTTCGAAGTAGGACTTCTTCCGCCCGCCCTCCCTTTTCTTCTTCTTCTCCTCTTTTTTCTGCGCCTTCTCCATCACTTTGTCCCTCCAGCGCAGCTCCTCCCTCTGTCTGTCCTCGTCCTGACGCCTCAGCTTCTTCCTCCTGTGCGTCTCGATGTCCTTGACGTGCTGACAGCAGTTTTCTGCAGGAAGCAGGTGAGAGGTTAGTGTGGCCTGCAGAGTGAAGCTGGAGCAAAGTGCACTCTGTTGCCATGGAAACAGACATACTGACCTTTACAGAGCGAGCAGAACTTCTCCTCCTTCATGTGAGACTTTTCAATCCTCTTCAGGATCTGCTCCTTCTCTCTGTCCAACTTCCATTTCTTCAGCTTGTCCAGGACGCCCAGCTTCATTTTGGGCTCCTCCTCCTCCGTCTCCTCCTCCTCCTCCTCCTGCTCTTCCTCTTCCTCCTCCTCTTCCTCCTCCTCCTCTTCCTCCTCCTCCTCTCCCGTCTCCTCCTCCTCCCCTCCGATCCCTTGGATGAGCGTGTCCCAGAAGTCCTGGGCTTCTTTCTTGTCGTTCTTGCCCTGGGCTCCTTGGCTCTTCTCTTTCTCCTCCAGCTCCTCCCTCCACTCCTCCTCTTCACTCTCCATGCTCTCCAGCTTCATCTGTCCCTCCATCCTCTTCCTCTCCTCCTCTGCTCCCGTCTGTTGTTGGAGCCTGTCCCTGTCTTCCTGTGCGATCTCCTGCAGCGCTCTCTGGATTCTCTCTCTCCTCTCTTGCAGCTCCTTCCTCCTGCGCTCCTCTTCTCTCTCCATGTTCTCCAGCTCTTTCTTCTTCTTGTACCTCTTTTCCGCCTCCATCCTCTTCCTGTGCTCTTGGGCTCTCCTCCGTTCTCTCTCTTCCTCTCTCTGTCTCTCTCTGGCGATCTCCTCCCTTAGTTGGTGTCTGCTGAGTGGCTCCTGCAGCTCTTTTGGAGAGAGAGGAGGCCATTGGAGCGTCTCCCTCCTTCCTCCCGGCTCTGCTCCTGTCTTTTCTTCTTGGCCTGTTTTCTGCTGTGGGAGCTCGGTGTCGCCGCTCTGCAGGTTGGCAGCAGCTTTGCTGCTCCATGTTTGAGCGCCCCCTGCTGCCTTCTTCACCTCCTCCTGCTCCTCTTTTTCTCTCTCTTTTTCCTCAGCCATTTTCTCCTCTCCTCCTCCCACCTCTTCCTGCTCTGTCTTCTCTCTCTCTTTTTCTGCCACTTCTCTCTCCTCTTCTTCTTTGTCTTCACTCTTGTTCTCTTTCATTTCTTCCTCCACATTTTCTTTCTCTTCACTTTCATCTTCTTGACTTTCTTCCTCCTCACTCTCTTTTTCTGCACTTTTTTCCTCCTCACTTTCTTCCTCTTTATTTTCCTCCTCACTTTCTTCCTCTTTATTTTCATCCTCACTTTCATCCTCTTTATTTTCCTCCTCCTGACTTTCATCCTCTTTATCTTCCTCCTCACTTTCTTCCTCTTTATTTTCCTCCTCACTTTCTTCCTCTTTATTTTCTTCCTCTCTTTCTTCCTCTTTATTTTCTTCCTCACTTTCTTCCTCTTTATTTTCTTCCTCACTTTCATCCTCTTTATTTTCCTCCTCCTCACTTTCTTCCTCTTTATTTTTCTCCTCACTTTCTTCCTCTTTATTTTCTTCCTCTCTTTCTTCCTCTTTATTTTCTTCCTCACTTTCTTCCTCCTTCATCTCTCGTCTGTCCTCTCTTTCTCTTTCCTCTGTCTGCTGTTTTTCTCTTTCTTCGTTTCTCTCTCTCTCCAGCATTTCTCTCCTGCGATGTCTTGCATCCTTCTCTCTCTTTCTCTCCTTCACTGGTTGCTCCTCTCTTTCTTCTTCCTTTCTGGTTTTCCTGAGCAACTTCTTCTTGATATGTCTTGCATCCTTCTCTCTCTTTCTCTCCTCTGGCTGTTGCTTTTCTCTTTCTTCCTCTTTATTTTCCTCCTCTCTTTCTTCCTCTTTATTTTCTTCTTCACTTTCTTCCTCCTTCATCTCTCGTCTGTCTTCTCTTTCTCTTTCCTCTGTCTGCTGCTTTTCTCTTTCCTCTTTCCTCTTTTTCTCCAGCATTTCTTTCCTGCAATGTCTTGCATCCTTCTCTCTCTTTCTCTCCTTCACTGGTTGCTCTTCTCTTTCTTCCTCTTTTCTGTTTTTCTTCAGCATGGCTCTCCTGACATGTCTTTCCTCCTCCTCTCTCTCTCCCTCCTCCGCCTGTCTCTCCTCTCTTTCCTCCCTCTCTCTCTCTCCCTCCTCCGCCTGTCTCTCCTCTCTTTCCTCCTGCTCTCTCTCTCCCTCCTCCTTCCCTTGTTTCTGCAGCCTCAGCTCCTTCCTGTCCTCCTTGTGTCTGCTGTTGAACTCCTCCACGGCCCTCAGGTGTTTCTGCACGTTGTCGATGGTGCGATGGAGCTTGTGGATGAGTTCGTCCTGCTCTCTGATGGTGTTGTCCCTCTTCTTCAGGAGCGTCCAGTAGTGCTGCCTCTCTCGCTGGACGCTCACACTCTGGGCCTCCATCATTTTGCTTTGCTCCTTGATGGTTTTCTTGTGCCTTTTGATGGTGGCCTTGTGCTCCTGGATGACATCATGGAGCTCAGCGATCTTCTTGGCACTGTGCTCTTCTTGGAGCTTCATCTTCTGGGACAGCAGGGACATCCTCTGCTCCCTCACCCTGTCTCTCTCTGCCAGCCTGCCCAGCTTCTCGTGAGCCTCCAGGAGACTCCGAGTCTGCTGGGTTGGCTTTTCGCAGAGGCAGCTCTGTTGGCTGGGGGCGCCGCCACAGGTGGGCGGAGCCACTGCAGGGGGAGGGGCTGCCGCAGGGGGAGGGGCCACCACAGGGGGCGTGGCTGCCACAGGGGGAGGGGCAACCGGCATGCAGACAGGCAGGTAGACATACATTTTCTCCAGAGTATCTGCCAATCAAACCACAGTCAATACACAGCCAGTACACCTTCATCACAGGTATCACATTATTGGCTGCTTATAACATTATCAGCTGGGTTAAAAAAAAAAAAAAAAAAAAAACATAAATAATGTAATAACTGAAGCTGATAATGAAATAACACACTTATATCACTTTATTTAGGTTTTATTTATTGGCTACAAAGTGTCACACATCCATGACACTTACCATTACTGACCTGAGCACGCACACACACACACACACACACACACACACACAGTCTGCACAAACACACCATTTTCCAACAGGCCACAAGAACACATGTGGACTGCAGGCTTTGGGGCCCAAACTGCATGTGATTAGCAGAAGGTGGGCGTGTCTGCAAAGGGGAGAGCCGTGGCTGCCCAGAGAACCCATTTTCATTCACACATCTGGAGGTCAGAGGTCAAAGGACCCGCTGGAAATGACAGTTTTCCCTTTTCCCTTATTTGATCATGTGTTATGTTCTGAATACACATCCATACTGTACACATGTGGATACCTGTGTGTGTGTGTGTGTGTGTGTATGTACCAGGCGTGGAAGTGCTGCTGTGGTCCCAGAGGTCAGAGGTCAGCGAGCTGCCAGTCCGCTGTGAGTGCTGCCTGCTCAGCCTTCGAGCAGCCGGCCGGCCAGGTGTGTGTGTGTGTGTGTCCTGCAGAGAGAGAGAGAGCACAACACACACACGT
Organism: Myripristis murdjan; assembly: GCF_902150065.1. Taxonomy (NCBI): domain Eukaryota; kingdom Metazoa; phylum Chordata; class Actinopteri; order Holocentriformes; family Holocentridae; genus Myripristis; species Myripristis murdjan. The sequence goes on from NC_043988.1 coordinate 4,279,574, forward strand.
GTTTCATTTCTACTGTCAGTGTGTAGTGTTGATATTAAACTATTAATTAATATTAATATTCTATTACAGTTTTTTTTCAACTGCTTACACACTAAGAACATCTGCTTAAACCAGCGTGACCAAACTTGAACTCATTGGAGCTAAACCTTCAACACAGCGTGGCCACACCTTAGACACATGTGCTGCTCTGAACTGTGTTTGCTATTCTGCAACACACCTCCTCCTCAACACCACACACTATTTCATACAGAAGACAAGTAGCAAAAGCCAAGATTTCCCTCAAACAACTCAACTTCTGCCCAAATGAGTAGATTCCTTCAGTCAGGTCAGTGAGCCCATCTGAGCAAACACTTACCTTCAGCACAGGTGAGGTCCAGCTGTTTTCACTCGTGTGTGTGTGTGTGTGTGTGTGTCTCTTGGCACTGCTCCTCCTGAGTGTTTCAGGTGAACTGACAGGAAGCTCCTCTGCTCGCCTGTTTGTGCTCTGAGTTCTGCTGACGTCACAAAGCCTCACTGGAACGTTGCTGCTCAGCATTATGACGTCACAGCAGAGGCTCTTTTCACAGTAACAGCTGTTTCCAAAATAACCAAAAAATAAAATAAATAAGAAAGGTGTTAACTCCAAACTGTATACAGTCTGCAGTATACTGTACTTTACAGCACAGTACAGTTTTTTTCAATCACTTTTTCCAGTATACAGCGAGCAAGTGTGCAAACATCCGACTGCTCAATTGTAGACACACCAACCACAGATCATACACACATCATATTCTCACATTGTCTCACATCTCACATGTTTTGCATCTCACATGGTCACCTGGGACTTTTTTCAGATTTCTTTTTGTTTTCTTTCTTTTACTTTACAGTACTTGTAACCTGTACTTAGTAGCACAATATTTTATATTTGTCTATTTTCTGGGCTTACAGAGTTATTTACGCTAATATGGTAGCATAAATCTTGGGACATGTTTTGTTGTGATTGTCCATGTTGACTGATTTTGAGCATATGAAGTGAAATAAATCATATTTTCAATAGTCTGCATTATTGATCTTGTGTTTTGTGAATTTACCATGTTGTATATTTGCACTTTCTCTGTGAACTTCACTTACAGCAGGCTAAACACTGAGAGGTAGAATTGCTAAAAGTGTTTGAAGTTCAACACAGCTGCCTTATGAAATGTGTGTTTCATATGGTAACATAATATATATATATGTATATTTTATATATAAATTAGTGTATAATTTTTTACAAGAGTGTTTCATTTTCACAGGATTTGAGGTGTTCTGCATATTGTGTGTGTGGTTGTGCTAATTGTGTGTAGTGTTTTGAAAATCGGGGCCCTGTTTTGAAAACCGTGCTTAAGCGATCATAAAAAACTGTAATATGAAGCTTGTGTCGGACTTTCTTCACATAATCACACCCCCTTAATTCACCCCCATTTCAGGTATAAACATTCTCTCTGACACTTTTCATCATATCAATGAGCTTGTTAATATGTCGATGCACTTGGATGCACTTGGTGTGCCATTTCTGCAAGGCGATTATATTGCTAAGAGAGTCAGTCTATCCCATTTCCAGCCCCATTACGTTCCAAACACAAAAACAAACTGTACTGGTGGATTTCTGCTCGAAATGCAGTCATAAAAAAAAGATTACATTGCATTATGTGAAAAATTTCTGTCCATTCCAATTGATGGAGAATCTGAATGTGAGAAACTGCATAATAGTAAAAATGACAAATAGTCGTAAGAGACCTTTTGTCACCAAAAGGCATGGGTTTATTTCTGTTATATGAATGGTTAACTGATATCAGTGAATAAAGTGATGCTTTAAAACACAATTTCCTGAGCTGAATATTCTGTGTACGAAATCAACAGGATGCATTATAATTGTATAATTTCCCTGTGTCTCATCCTGTGACATCAAGGTTTTGAGACAATCTGAAGTAAAAGCTACAAATCTTTACTGATATATTCATGAACTCTGCTGTTCAAGTGGGGCTCTCCTTTCATGTCACATTATTGATGAATTCCAGAAAGACTCATATTCACATTCATGTCCTTGTTTTATATCCTTAATGGATCTGGAGGCACGTTGTGGTGCTTGATCTGAGTTCTCAGATGCAACCTCACTGCTGAGCAAAAGACAAACAACGATATCACACACACTGAGAACCTCAAGCTCTTCCTGGGCATAAACAGACGCCCTCTTGTGGTGTCAGAACCTAACGACAAGTTGGCAACAGCTGTCCAACACACAGACAAATACTGATTGTCAAATGGTTGTGTAACTCTTTGATACCCAGGAATCCATGGGTGAGGTTTATTAAAGGTTCAAAAAGGTTTATTTCACCCTCTTTACAAATTTTACAGTAGTTTTTACTTGTTTTGGTAATTTTCCTTAAGTTTTTACTTTTTAAATTCTTCTTTACTCACCCCCCTCCCTTTTTATAACACAAGGAACTGGAACTGGTGGATGTATTATACTCGCATGGACCAACAAATACCACTTTAAGGTTAAGAATCCTAACTATCATGTTAAAGCAAATTTGAATTGTATAGAGCGTTGGGTTGTATTGTGATTTGGATATGAGTCCACATGGTGGTGAAATATCCTCATTAGTTGCTCGATACTCCCTTGGATTGCTAATCCACAATACTGTATTGACATCTCCCCATTCATTTCCATAACAAGGAAAAACAGCTCCCAAAGTAACAGTTTTAGCACATAAACAAACCCGAACATCGTGGATTATGCCAATATGAAAAGTGGTAGGTGGTGTCTGAGGGAAACTTCCACATAGTAACCTTGCATCAGAAAGAAAAGGGAGCACAGAGCTGTTAATCAGAATCAGAATCAAAATTGGAAATGCTTTATTGATCCCCGAGGGGAGACTGGGTGAAAAGGATATTTCACCACCATGTGGACTTACATCACGCCCTGTTAACTATGTAACCCAACACTCAACAAAGTCCAGTTTTGCTGTAATTGGGTAACAGCAACTGTCTATATGTCGTGTGCCCAACTGTTGTTCCTTGTGAGGTACTTATGGGTAAGTGATTCATCCTTGCAATTTTTGCATGTCACCTACTGTGACTACAGTAAAATCCCAGTGTGTTGATCAGCTATCACCTGCTGTGTCCTCTATAGTCTCTGTGCTCCTGTTACAGTAACAGACTTGCTTGGTTTGGTTTGGCAAAACAAATGGGACAACAATTGTGATCTCAGCAACACCAAAGTGCAACGATACCTCACGTTTCAGTTCTGTCCCTCATGCCTCACTAGTTTTAAAAATACAGTGCACTGGGCAAAGAGAGCATCAGTGATTTTTATTCTGGAGAAAAAGAAAACTGAGACTTGATACCTAAAACATATGCAGTTCAATATTTGATCTTAAATGTGGAGGTAACACCTAGTTCTCTTGTGCAATATGTCTCTACAACACCTATCAGTTAGCATATAAATATGTCTCATTCTGATCCCTGATTGATTGATCTGATTCATGGCAAAAATAAAAACTGGCTATGCCTATTGCTATAACTGAAAGATAACACATTGGCCAACTGAAACCATACTTCACTGACTGCCAAGTGTTTAACTATTCACTTCAAGTAGATTAGCATCCATCCAATGTATGTGCTATCATGATAATGAGATGATTAAATAATGAGAGCCAGACTTGATGTCACAAGATAATTATGTTCTGGTTCTGAGATATAGGGGTGGAACAAATATGAGCAACCACTTCTGCTCTTGGGCTCATCTAAGTATATATTTGTCATCTTGACGTCCTTAAATGTTGAAAAGCTGATGCAGTTACACTCAGTGATTCAATAACCCATCTAGTTGGTCAACATGTGTACAGTAAATGTGTGTGTGTCTACAGAATCACACTGGAAAAAACTTGTGGTCCCAAGATTTTATTGACTTCCATTGCACCATGTGCTGAAGAGGAATGATGCTGTCAAGTTACATAGTTGAGCAGTAGATGTAAAAGCACAAGCCAGAAGATTACTTTCAGTACGCAGCAGGCAACCTATGGAAAAGAATGTATTCCCCCACAAACAGAAAAAAATCAACATTTTTGCAACAAGAACAAATTCTACAATAAAAAATAAACAATAATTTTAGGCTATATATGTTTTTGTGATACGTGTATGCTCAAAGCAGCTAAGGAGTGACTGCAGTGATTTGTCGATATCCCAGAGTTAGTTGGGATATGGTCAAAACATATTAACAATATCCAAAACTGTAGGGAAAAGGAATTTGGAGTGGTAAAACAAGGCTGAGTGGTTGATCTGGACAGAGGAGGGGTGGAGCTCCTCCTAAAACTAACAAATGAATACAAGTTGTTGAAACTAACTGAGCCTGATGTCACGGGCCCATGTGAACATGCAGGTGACATCAGGTGACGTGAGCTCAGCATCCTGCTGTGAGCAAGTGCAAAGACGCAAAGTTGTGATGATGACATCAGCATTATCAAATTGTTTTCACCATCCACATACCAAAAGGAAAACGCCATTTTCAAAAAAAAAAATTCCACCTTTGGGAGTGTTTTCCAAAAGTTTCAAAAACAAAAATTTCCTGTGATCAGAGAGCCAAAATGGAAAAAAACAAGGTGTGTTTTCAAAAACATCCGTCTCTGGTGGCTCGTTGCACTCACACACTCTTGCTTCTGAATCAAGAGCTGTGTGTGTATTCCACTTGTATACAATTGCTTGGACTTATGCATACAGAAAGTTACTTTAAATTGCCTGTTCCCACTTTTAACTGCATTAAGATGAATATAAAGCTAAATTGAACTCTGATCTGACTCATATTACCTATGTAGAGTACAAAGCCACTATAACCCCCCCAAACCTGGTTAAAACAGGTGTAGAAACTATCTTTCATCACAGAAGCCTACTCACACCTGAACTCAATGATGAGACTGAAAATACAATTAAAACGTATTATTTTCCAAAGTTCTGAAACCTAAAGCCCATATAACTTATATCAAAATGTACAAAGACTCTCATAAATACATAAGATGATCCATAGTTATAAAGGATCGGAGATTAAAGAGCTCATGTGGGATTAAACCTCTTTATTTATCCAGCAGCAGAGAACACTGCGACTTATCCACCAATATCTTCCTAAGTTTCTTTCTTAAATTTGTTTTGGAAAAAGGTCCTAAGAAAAGACCATGTCAGATTCATGATGTGTTGTGTAGAAAGCCACGAGACAATGAGTTCCTTCCTCAAAAAGTTTAAAAGTCAAATCTTTTTTGTTGTCTTTGGAACTATGGACACAAACAACTTTCCAGTCAAGTCAATGTATTGAGAGTCCTTGTACATTTCTAAGACTAAGGGAGTACAAGAAACAGATGAAAACAGAAAGATAGACCCTTTTCCCACACTGAGCCACAGAGGGAGAAGCATCAAATTAAATGCTCTTGAACATCCTGGATATAAAAACTTTTTCTCCCCTCCCATGCCTTTCCTCCTCATTCACTGGCTCCCCAGGTTGAGCAGATTTCATTTTCAATTGGAACTGAAGTCAATGACAAGCCGAGGCTCCTTGGGCTTGAGCTGCCTGCCAACACACAAGAAAAAAAAAAAGAAAACAACAACACTCATGAGATGCACAGATATGAGCACACACAGAAACAACAACACAGTGAAAACCTAGTTTAGGACAAAAGTCATTTTCATTGATGTCTATTAAAGAACCATGCCAGTGATTTTGCATGTTTAGCTTAATATCTACTATACTGTACTCTACTATACTTCACATTTCTGCTAATCCTTTCCCAAAGCAAGCAGTGGTATTTTACAACTCTGATATCATTTTTCCTCGCTTTAATCCAGCCATTCATTCCAGTACGATATGAAAATGAAAACGATATGAAACTTTCAAAGATTTCAAACTTTCTTCACAGCAGTATTTCATTGCTGTAACAAAATCGTCCACATTAGTTTTCCTAAAAGCTGCAGCACTGCTGTGTTTTGATGACTTGAAATTGGGCACAGTGAAACAGTCCCTCCGCTAGGGAAAATAGTCCCCAGGGAAACATTTGTTTTCCACAGCCAATTACCAGCTCTGTTTATTCATGTTGATGACTTTGTTAGCCACAAGAGTAGAACATTATAAAGTGGCTGTTTCAACCAAAAATTCAAATTTATGAACGTGGTGAAATCTTTAGCACCCATGCATGTTTTGCAAACTGGTTTGTTTTGATGTAAAATGTGAGTTAATTGTAGTGAGTAAAATGTGCCAAACATTCAAAATCACCTGTATGGTTGTTTTAGTAGTAATTTTTAACAAGGTGGAAAGTTGCAGGTATCAACATATTTCTCTTATACATATGTGTCATCCCTCCCTCTTCCTCCAGGGCCTTCCAGCTCTGGAACAAAGCTGTTTGACAGGCTTTTTCAACTCGCCAAGAACAAAAGCTTTGTATTACAAGTGTTATATTATAGGTCTTGTTTTGTTCTCTCTTCTAGTATCTATCGGCTACACTGTACACATTCTACCACATATTGGGCTGTACTTTCATGGTGAAGCGTTAAAACCTGGTGATATCTTCTGGCGTCTGTCCAACTTATTCTTGCAGTTTTCAACACCGGCGTTATAAGCTCTATCCTAAGCTTTATGTGAGGAGAGTGGGTCGGCACAGGAGTTAATGCCACAGCAGGAAGAACACATTATAACATTATGAAAAATCAAATCAGCTTCTGTCATTCCCTTTAAAAACAGTCACTCCCTGCTACGTGATGCACACTGGCATTTTCTGGTAGAAGAGACAAAACAATTAGATTCTGCAGCGTCACACCATGTTCATCTTTATCTATTTGAAAGAAAACCTCCAGGCTTTAGGTGCTGCTGCTGGAAGAGCTGCTGGAAAGGAGAGGACGCAGGCAGCTGCTCCTAGCTCAAGGTATCCACAGTGGACAAATTACCTCTAGATTTAATCCAGGTATCCACTTAAGATAACGTGTGTGCAGGCCTACAGGCAGCAATAATGCCAGCTTCACTGGGACAGTCTAACCAGTTAAAAGCATAGTTTTGATATGTTTCTCGTTTGGCAAGATAAATGGTGGCAAATCATTACCTAAGGCTGTGACTGTGTAATATAAAAAGGACTTATTTAAAAAGAACTAATATGCTCTTTTTGGCTTGCTCCAGTTTCCAGGAATTTCCAGGAAATGCTGGTCTTGCTTGCTGACTCAAATGCAAGTCTAGAAAAGTCCTCTCTTGTTTGTTGCTGTACCTCTTCAGTGTGATTCTGTCCATCTTATACACAGGTTACTATGTACATATGTAGCCTATTTACAGTTTTTTTCAATTGCTTACACACAAAACCTTTATATATCACACTATTTCTAAACTCTTTCACTCAAACCTCACAACTTCACCTCAAATCAGCAAAACCATAAACTAATTCTCAGCCTTGACACAGTTTTCAATTTAGCTATTCACTTTTTGCCAATCAGTGCACACAATTCTCTAGCTAACACACAAAAATCTATCAGGAAGTAACTTGATTTCCCATTTCAAACACAACCAGTCAAAATGCCACACTTATTCATCAGTGCCTCGGACTCTGTCCTCATATATGTAAACAATAATTGCTTTACTGAACACCAACCAATCACTCCTTGACATAGGCCTATAAATAGGTCAAAGGTCAAACTATCTGTCAAACAACAATGCAGAGAGAGCCAGGGGAGTCAGAGGAAGACGCAGAGGACGAGGAGTCCAGGTTCGTGGAGGACGCTTTGGAACAGTGATGGGTCTTTCGCGAACGAAAGAGCCGGCTCTTTGAAGTGAACGTCGGGAGCCGGCTCCTGATTGGGAGCTGTTTTTATTTTTGTTTGTTTTTTTCAGGAGCCGGTTATTTTTTCTGCGAAAGCCGCACGTGATTGGTCAAGATGTGGGGTACCGTCTGTCTGAACTGAGTGCTTCATCCCGAACCGGCAGTTACACACACACACACACACACACACACACACACACACACACACAGACACAAACACACACTCACACTTTCCTCCATATTTGATGGTTGGTGTACTTTGCTTTGATTTTTGATTATATGCTGTACAATGCTGCATCCACAACAGCAACTGATTTATTCAGAAAATTTAATATTTTTGGTTCCATTATTGCTTGTGTTGACTTGTATTTGCATGCTACTGGATTTTCACTATTATATGGCAATATATCATGAAAATCCATATAAACAAAAGAGCTTTAGATTTAGAGCGACAGTGTGTAAATGATATACACAAGTATGTGACACAATGGGAGATGTGTTTGTGATGTGAGACAAATGCTTGCTTTTGAGATGTGTTTACGATATTTTGAATACTGTGTTTCATTTTGCAGTAGATAGGGCGCTTTTTGCATTTTGTGTTAGCAGTAGTTGGATTTGTGTGTAAAGTTTTGAGAAAAAGACACAGAGCTTTGAAAATGTGTGTAAGCAATTGAAAAAAACTGTAAACTTTGGGGGTAAATTGAGCCACAGGCTCAACTTGCCCCAGCGTCACTGGCATGTTTTACCCCACAGCCTTCATTCTGACAAAACTGTTTCTCACAGGCTCAGATCCACCATTAGGTTAAATTTGTGAGCTTGTTTTGTATCTCACAGCGACTTAAATTAACATGTAACAATGTCCAAATCTGATCTATTTTAATTAAGACACAAGACTGATTACTTTAGTAATATGATTCATTTACGTGGCATGACAAAGTGTTTTGTCTCTGGTTTGTTCACCACTGTCTCCTTGAGTCCAAGATGGAATCCATAATGTGAACTCTGCTTCCTTAATTTGAGGTCACATGATTACTTTTGGTTTTGTTTACCTAGATACTGCAGGTATCTTATCTTATCTTATCTTATCCACTGGCTCGTCTCACCACATTCTTCTCTACCGGTTCTGTGGGGCTGTCACATGTCTTTCAGAGGCGTGTGAAAACCCCAAAGTCAAAGTCAACCAGAACCCGATGGTACACATCAGAACATGGCAGGTTGATTCATTAAAAAACAAACAACGTCCATATGTCTAGTGTTCTCTCCTCTCTATAATGTATTTCTTATTTATTTTTGTTGTCTCCATACATTTATTCCCGTGGAGCGAGGTAAAGCACCTACACCACAAACACCTGGATGGAGCAGGTCTCTTCTCATTTTGGGGAAATTCGCTAACTAGAGTAGAGTGCAGTAGAGTAGAAAGAGACAGGGCAGGTTGAGGAAACAAAACACATCAGGGGAGTTTTGAGGTGAGGTACAGCCAGTTTTGTTTTTTTGTTTTGTTTGTTTTTTATGTGTGTGAGAGACAGAGAGGGTATTACTTACTCGTATGGTATGCCTGCCAAGTCCAGCATCCTTCTGGAAGCAACTGTCTCTTCACCGTTATGGTACTTATCAGATAAATAGATGACCTTCTTAATGCCTGGACAGAGAGTGAGGAATGATGACGGGATGAAGGCAGCAAAAAGGCAGAAGAAAAGAAGAAATATTATTAGATGTCCTATCAGTAGAGTCATGCTACTTGCCAGATTAGATTGTAAGATACTGTAATAGTATCAGTAAAGATTATACACATTCTCTGCAAAATCTGCATATTCACCAACTCTGTGATGAATGTGCATGTAACCCACTTATTCTTCATATTCCAGCTGGGAAATCTCTGAGGCATTCCCATTTTTCCCAATGAAACGGTTAATGTTGATAGAAAACACTATCGTGCTGTGCATGCAGTGAGTCATGTTTGTGCATTTACATCTTTTTTTTTTTTTAACTCAAGTGTGGCAATGATTTGCCTTTAGCAAACTCAGTAGGTCTAACATATAAAGTTCATCCTGCATCAGCGCCCTCCCCAACATAACTAAATGTCTAACACATATAAGCTGTCAGCACAGAGCCACATCTCATTTGCCCACTGCAAGTACAGAAACAAACACGTCTTCATTGAGTAAATGTCCAAGATACAGAATGAAAATGATTATTGATAATATGAAAGATCAGACCCACTGCCAATGAATAAAAAAACAATTAAAACAGCCCAAATCCATTTCATATATTCAGGTAAACTTGAGATTTGGCTAAAATACACTTTCCTAGTAAACTAAGAAAATAACAAGAAACCAGCTGTTTAATTTCCTCAAAATATCGATCCCAGGAATTGATTTTTATATTTGCATAATCTGCTTTGTTTGTGTTTGTTTATGTATTAAAAATGTGATTTTGGAAGCTGTTTTGTTGCACTGTGGAAGTGAATGGGGAACGCTGAAATACAGTATTCTAGATTAGCAGTTCAGCAGATCACAAAGGAACTAATGAGGTTGTTTTACCACCATGTGTGAACTAAACAACCCAGCGCCCTACCAAACTTCAGTTTAGTTGACCTATATCAAACTTCCATGCAAAGCATCTGCTATCTTCATGTTGAATTCAAAAACATAAGCCCTTCCAAAATCTGTCAGTGGAACCCTACAGACATTAGACTATAAAGTAAGTGTGTGTGTGTGTGTGTGTGTGTGTGTACTTTCCACACGCACCTGCCTGGATGAGGAGCTTTGAACATTTGTTGCAGGGGAACAAAGTCACATAGATTGTGCAGCCCTTCAAGTCAGCACTGTTCTTATTCATAATGGCATTCAGCTCTGCGTGACACACTGTGGGAGCAGGGGCAGGAAAGCTCCAGTCAGTGCAATAATACTCATTCAACAAAATCACCAACACCCTATCTTCATTTAATTCACTAAGACACTGATGCAGTTCAAGATACATATACATACATTTACTGCCATTTGTCTTATACTGGGAAAAAAACACATACTGTCAACATAATACAACCCAGGAAAAAGTGTGAATGACTGCATCCTGTCAGGATCTGTGTTTTATGTTGTTTTGGTTCATTTCCTGTTTTATTTTGAAAGTCTTATGTCCCCTTGTTCCAAGTTTTCCGAGTTTCGTCCTTGTTCCATGTGCCTTCACCCGAGAGATAGTCTGCCTGGTTTGACCCTTTCTGCCTGTTGTTTTGGTACCTCCACCTGTCTGTTTGCCACTCTGGATTCTTGACCTGGATTGCCTGCCTGCATTTGTGTCCACCAGTGTGTTTGTTTCTGACACATCCTAGTATCATGCTGGCTATAATAACACAGTGCATTACACAATGCGCTGTTGAGCCTGTGAGGCTCTAGTTTCAAATATGTCATGATGCCTTCTTTGGGTTTGGCAGCATTTTCAAATCAACACAGGCTATGGCATTTACCTGTTGTTACTGTAATCTCACTCTGTCTCTGTCCCTCATATTCCTTTTAAACTGATGGCTGGACAGGCTGGACAGGTTTTGGGTAACAGTACTGACTACTGTTTAAATCCACTACTGTTCAAAAATTAGTTTTTCCCACATTTACATTGCAACAAACCATTTTGCAAATGATGCTGGGGTACTAGAGATTTCACATCATATAATCAAAATCCCTTCATTTTCAAATATGATTTTTTGATGAAACGTCTCTTCATTAATAGACACTTTTGCTAAATAAGAAAAAAGAGAGGCACATAGAATATTGATGTTCTGTTATTTTTCTGTGTAGTAATAGGTCCTTAGAAGTTTCCAACCTCTTTTTTTTTGTTGAAGAAGACACTGATATATGTGTGTGTGTGTGTGTGTGTGTGTGTGTGTGTGTGTGTGTGTGTGTTTTAGACAACTGAATATAAAATGAAGCTAGAGAAAACAAATAGTGGCCACAGGCATCATCAAAGTCACAAAGTGACACTGGTTCTCAGGCCTCCCCAGTGCGAGCTGCTCTCTGGCACCAAAACAGATTTTATAGAGAACTGATACTGGCTGTCTTTTTTCCTGTGAAAAAGATCAAGAAGGCTTTGTGTGTGTGTGTGTGTGTGTGTATGTGTGTGTGTGCTTACCATAAAAGTACTTTGTCTCCACAGGGCTATCACCTGATCGGCGCCATGGCAGCGTGTCATCACCACAACCATTGGGCATACCATTGTAACCCACACCAACAATCTTCTTCTCCTCGTTCACTATACAGGCTCCAACCTGTTTGACAATTGGACAGTTTTGTCTACCCATTAACTTTTAAACACATAACAGGGCACATAACAGTCAGCGTGTGTCAAGTTGCTAGGAGCCATCAGTTTGGCCATAATCTATTTTCTCTGCTGGTATGAATTACAGAATGACAGCTGTAAGCAGCAGCTGATGGGATCCAAGCACAGAGCACTGCTGATTGGCCAGATCAACTTAATACTGCAGTGTTCAATATCTCAACTGAATGGGATGAAAGACACACTGTTAACTTGTTTTTAGACCAGGTCAGATATCCCATGTGCCAAGTTTGGGACAGTGGACAAATTTGTAGAGGTTTGACAAAATTCTATATGAGAGAAAGCTGAGAAAGAGCTGCTACAGCGCCAGTGTCTGGTCAACCTGTGTAATTTTTTACTGACTAACAGGTGAATTCTTGAAGCTGTTTGCCAAGGTTGGTTAATGTGGTTCTTATACAAATTATGAGATCCAGTTATTTTTAGAGTAGGAGGCTAAGAACAATAATAAATGTAGCCACAAAATCAGCAGGGCAAAAGCACAAAGTGCTAATTTCTCCAAAAAGGCTAAATCCTAAATGTTGCAAAACCTTGGTAATTAGGCTCACTTGGACACTTTGGGGAACTTTTCACACATTTGTGGGATGGATGTGGAAATAAATATGATCAAGTAGGGGATGTTAAACCTCACATACATTTCCTCCACAGACAGATCACAGAAGTCCACTCAATTCTGTGGACACACCAGATTCACATTCTACCAAGTTAATGGCTGGCCTAGCACAAATCAAATCAAATTTTATTTATAGAGCACATTTCCTACGACTGTAAAGTAAGCTTGTACATTATTGAGACATGTATGCAAACACTCACCCTAACACACACCCTAACTAAATGTCTGACAAAAAAAGTACAGTCTTAAAGGGATACTTCACTCATAATACATTTGTGGGTATCAAGTGCTCACCGCGTGCTTCAGTCCCAGAGAAAGCTTCACTCACAAGCTTTCATGGCAAACTCATATTCTAAAACACTAGCCATCTCTGATCCAATGGAAGTAGATGGAGCCATAATTTTACGATTTTACAACAGCAAAACACTATCAAAGGGAGTCTTTATAAAGCTCACACAGTCATATGCTCATTTTTCTATTTCTCAGCATTCCCCTTTCACACTGCTCAATTTAAATTGAGGCTGACAAAATTTCATGATATTCCATTACTAAGAATTTATTAAATTCCTCAGCTTTCCTCATTTCAAGTAGACTTTCCAAAAATGCTATGACCTGCAGGAAAAAAAATTGGATGTGTGATGTGCGAATGAATGGCTGTGTATGTTTATCTATGTGTTTACCTGCGTGCTTGGGTCCCTGCTCCTCTGAGCCGCCAGCAGGGCCACACCCATAAAATACTGTGCACTTTCCAGGATGTCCTCTCGCTTTCTGTTGCTACAAGAGAGGGACAATGAGCTTGGTAGCTTGGACAGGAGTTGAGCTGGTTTGCCACTGGGCAGGTTTTGAAATACATTAAAAATGACATATATATATATATATATATATATATACACTATATTACCAAAAGTATTCGCTCACCCATTCAAATGATCAGAATCAGGTGTCCTAATCACTTGGCCTGGCCACAGGTGTATAAAATCAAGCACTCAGGCATGCAGACTGTGAAACAAGACATTTGTGAAAGAATGGGCCGCTCTCAGGAGCTCAGTGAATTCCAGCGTGGAACTGTCATAGGATGCCACCTGTGCAACAAATCCAGTCGTGAAATTTCCTCGCTCCTAAATATTCCACAGTCAACTGTCAGCTCTATTATAACAAAATGGAAGCGTTTGGGAACAACAGCAACTCAGCCACGAAGTGGTAGGCCACGTAAAGTGACGGAGAGGGGTCAGCGGATGCTGAAGCGCATAGTGCAAAGAGGTCGCCGACTTTCTGCACAGTCAATTGCTACAGAGCTACAAACTTCATGTGACCTTCAGATTAGCCCAAGTACAGTACGCAGAGAGCTTCATGGAATGGGTTTCCATGGCCGAGCAGCTGCAGCCAAGCCACACATCACCAAGTGCAATGCAAAGCGTCGGATGCAATGGTGTAAAGCACGCCGCCACTGGCCTCTAGAGCAGTGGAGACGCGTTCTCTGGAGTGATGAATCACGCTTTTCCATCTGGCAATCTGATGGACGAGTCTGGGTTTGGAGGTTGCCAGGAGAACGGTACATTTCAGACTGCATTGTGCCGACTGTGAAATTTGGTGGAGGAGGAATTATGGTGTGGGGTTGTTTTTCAGGAGCTGGGCTTGGCCCCTTAGTTCCAGTGAAAGGAACTTTGAATGCTTCAGGATACCAAAACATTTTGGACAATTCCATGCTCCCAACCTTGTGGGAACAGTTTGGAGCGGGCCCCTTCCTCTTCCAACATGACTGTGCACCAGTGCACAAAGCAAGGTCCATAAAGACATGGATGACAGAGTCTGGTGTGGATGAACTTGACTGGCCTGCACAGAGTCCTGACCTGAACCCGATAGAACACCTTTGGGATGAATTAGAGCGGAGACTGAGAGCCAGGCCTTCTCGACCAACATCAGTGTGTGACCTCACCAATGCGCTTTTGGAAGAATGGTCAAAAATTCCTAGAAACACTCTCCTCAACCTTGTGGACAGTCTTCCCAGAAGAGTTGAAGCTGTAATAGCTGCAAAAGGTGGACCGACATCATATTGAACTCTATGGGTTAGGAATGGGATGGCACTTCAGTTCATAGTATGAGTAAAGGGAGGTGAGCGAATACTTTTGGTAATATAGTGTATATATATATATATATATATATATATATATATATATATATATATACTGTATCCATTATTCTAAAAAAAAAAATCGGAGATCGGATATTCTCTGTAATCAAAGTGGTAAATTAATGAGAAAAAATACTCACAAATGTATGAGCAAAAACCTCGAAACTTCTGAGATTAAGTCACAAATTTACGAGGAAAAAAAAGTCGGAAAAAATATTTTGTTTTCTTTTTGTAACAATAAAATACCGGTGCTGTAGCCCAGAATCACAATATTATCATCATGTAGGAGTTGCGTTGCAACATTATCACTATTTCTTTGACTTTTAGAATTGCCTGCTCCTCTCTCTCTGTCTGCGTGTGCACACAAGCCGCAGGGGTGGGATACACGTCAAATACCGTCAAGTCTGGTGCTTCACTTTACCAAGTTACACTGTTTTTGGCATCGGAGCGGTCCCTTTACTTGTTGTTTATTTTAAGGGCAGAAATGGAAAATGGTTTATCGCTGCATTGGAGGATAATCTGTCGCGCCATGTCTGCGTACTAGTGCAGGTGTGAACACTTACATTGTTGTTGTATTATTATGCCATATTTTAGACCTGTTTTGAGCCACAGTATTGTTACTATTAATGATTTAAGAATTCCAGTGAGCCACAGTATTTTTAGCCTACTATTATTTATTTAAGAATTCCAGTGAGCCACGGTATTGTCACTATTAGCCTATTTATTAATTCATTTGTATTGTTTGTTATCGATAAATGTGGGCTTTTTGATCAATATGGGCAGATTTTGCACAATAACTGGTCCAAAGTACCAAAATAAATTGGTGAAACTGGCATGAGTGCTCTGTTTTAAGAGGTGTGTGTACTAGCTGTTCACCTGCGGGCACTGGATGTTGGAATTTCTCTTAGGCGTATGTCACGCTGCTGTTTCCTTGCAAACCTACGCACCGCTTAGAACAAGATGCAAGCTTTTATATTTCGTTAGAAGACAGTCTTGAAGTCAGAGCACATTTGAGAGAAACAATTTGAGTATTTTTTTTTTCTTTTTTTAATAACTTGTTAGTTAACGAGTTATTCCGTCGGCGCGCTGGTGGATTGTAACTTCTTGCGTTGTGAACCAATAATTACAGTTGTTATTTTATTCAAAAAGTGTTTCTTGGTGGATTATATCATGCCGCATCATTGAGTGGTTAATGTAAATTCCGGTATGAATTTGTGCGTTTTCATTTGGCTGATAAATAAGAAAACTCTGGAACGCCAGATTTTTTGAATGTAGTTCGGTTTCGCAGTCCAGTAATTTAGTCTATGCCAAATTAATCACATGTTGAGCTGGCACCACTTAAAAACTGTATCAGTTAGTAACTAAGCTTTTACATAACGTTACAGTTAGGTTTGTCCAGTGACACATGTCTCACAAAAGAGAAAACATGAGTAACAAAATAAATAAACAGATTTATATATATACACATACACACACACAGACATGTATATATATATACACATATATATAAATATAGATATATATAGATATAGATATATAGATAGATAGATAGATAGATAGATATAAACAACAACGTTGAAACAGGTTACCCGTCATTAATTGGCGCCCGCTGAGAATTTTGTTGTTCCATGTCTCTGAAGCTGCGTTTCATTCAAGACGCGAAGCCCCGAGCCTTGAGTGAAGTGAGGTCACCTGAGTGAGTATGGACTTGAAGGGCCTTAAATAGGAGGAAAGGCAGGACAGCCCACTACCTGTGACTTCATGTTACCTTGACGACGCCACAAGCTGTTGCTGCTGTGTTTCCTAATAGGCTGCATGGACAAAAGTACTGAGCAACACCTCTTAATCAGTGAATTCAGGTGTTTCATTCAGTCCCATTGCCGCGAGGTGCAAGGTGTGTAAAACCCAGCAGCTAGCCATGCATTCTGCCTTTACCAACATTTGTGAAAGAATGGCTTGTTCTAAAGAGCTCACTGAGTTCCAGTATGCTGCTGGAATAGTAATGTGATAGGACGCCACCACTGGACTCTGGAGACTACCAAGTCTGGTAGAAATATGTTCTGTGGAGCGACCAATCACGCTTCTCTATCTGGTGGTCTGATGGAGGAGTCTGGGTTTGGTGAATGCTGGCCTAGGAGAACTGACTGCATTGTGCCGACTGTAAAGTTTGCTGGAGGAGGGATAACGCTATGGGCTGGTTTTTCTGGGGTTGGCCTCAGGCCCTTAGTTCTAGTGAAGGGAAATCTTAATGCTTCAGCTCAAAAAGCCCAATACTTTTTTCCATATAATGTATAATTTTACTGCATTTTTAATCTTTGCTACCTATTCCTCACACACACACACACTCACACACACACACACACACACACACACACACACACACACACACACGCATAGGATATACATATAATGTCTGATATATACCTACAGTACTGTGCAAAAGTTTTTGGCAGGTGTGAAGAAATGCTGCAAAGTAAGAATGCTTTCAAAAGTAGAAGCGTTAAGAATTTATTTTTTATCAATTAACAAAATGCAAAGTGAATGAACAGAAGAGAAAGCAACATCAAATCAATATTTGGTGTGACCATCCTTTGCCCTCAAAATAGCATCAATTCTTCTAGGTACACTTGCACAAAGTCAGCAGTTTTGTAGGATTGTAGTCACGTGTATGATTAACCATTTATATCAAACAGATGATAATGATCATCATTTTCATATGTAGGGTGAAACGCAGTCATTAACTGAAACAGAAACAGCTGTGTTATGTGACAGGTGTGTGACAGGTCATACACCAATGCAAGACTGAGCACAGCAACAAGACACAAGGTAGTCATACTGCATCAGCAAGGTGTCTCCCAGGCAGACTGGGGTTTCAAGCTGTGCTGTTCAAGCTCTTTTGAAGAAGGACAAAGAAATGGGCAACATCGAGGCGCGTAGACGCAGTGGTCAGCCAAGGAAACTTAGTGCAGCAGATGAAAGACACATCATGCAGGATGTCCATCAGCTCAGAACTGGCAGAAACCAGTGGGACCCAGGTACACCCCTCTACTGTTCAGAGAAGACTGGCCAGAAGTGGTCTTCATGGAGGAATTGTGGCCAAAAAGCCATACCGCTGACATGGAAACAAGGCCAAGCGACTCAACTATGTGCACAAACATAGGAACTGGGGGGCAGAAAAATGGCAGTTGGTGCTCTGGACTGATGAGTCAAAATGTGAAAGCTGAGAAATACAGGCAGATACTTATCCTGTATACTCATCCTATGATCTGATGAATATAACTGCCAAATGAAAGCTTTTGACAAAGACATGCTGAAACAGGTTAAGCTTGTTTCTTAATGAGAAAGTTTCTTCTCAAGGCAATGATTGCAGTTTGTTCCGGGGACTATGGGACTTCTGTTTCATTACACATTTTTTTGGCAAGCATCCCTGGCCTTAAGTAAACCGTCACATCCCACAACGCACTAGTATGAAAAGTCAGTGGATTTAACACAATGTACAGCATAGACCTTTTTCATAGCAGCCATTTTGGCATGAAATCGGCAGCATGTAAACGCAGGTGATGACTTTAATTAAAGTCCATAGATGTGTAATGGAGCTAGGGTCCTGGTGTTGTGCATGTTGGCTCTCTGGAATGTTACACCTGAATGGAACGGAGCCTTAAATAATAAGTAACACCTGTGATAACCTGCTATTTCATGTCAAAATGGCTTTAGTGAAAAATTGTCTTTAATGAACAGTGCCATGCGTGCAGAAGCAGGGTGCTGGTGTATGAGGTACTACAGCAGTGTTACTGGGTTGGGTGGTTTTCTGCCCGATTAAGGGGTTTAGGGTTCTATTTTAAGGGGGGAAATGAGCTTGGGAGGGTGGACAGGATTTGCCATGAGCTGGGCAGGTTTGTAAATAGATTAAAACTTTACAATATATTAAAAAATATATATACTGATAAATTGCATTCCTTATTTGTGCAAACAAAATTTTTTATTTCTTTCCACATCAAGTCACTCAGCACAACTTTGATATGACATGTTTTATTCCTTCTGGTGAGATGTTAATTATCTCCTCAACATTATTCCTGTTTATTTTACGATTTTACAACAGCAAAGCACGATCAAAAGTTCTCTTCATAAAGCTCACATGTTTGTCCTAACTTCACAAGCTTTTGACAAAGACATACTGAAACAAGTTAGGCTTGTTTTGTATTAAGTGGGGATTACAATTTGTTCTGGAAAGTGGCTGCCCTTCCCTTCCCTTTGCTATGAAACTTCAGATTCATGACACATTTTTGGCAAGCATCCCTTTTCTGAAATAAAGCTGGTTATACCATGGTCTGTGTGGGTGGGTCTGGGTGATTGGCCTTTTCTGATTGGCCAGCAGGTGTGTGTTAAAGCTGTGTATTACTGTTAGAAAAATGTGCTGCTTCGTGCCAGTTCTGGTGCACAAAGTTCGAACATAGCGTTCTCATGTATCTTCTTGTTGTTCATGTTCACCCTCACCATAAGAATGTAACTCTGGCATCTTGCACCGTAGCATCTTGCACTGCACCCAACTTATTTCACTTCCCTCCTAGGTGAGTCTCCATAGCAACAATGACGTGTATGACTGGGCAACAATGTAAGACTGGACAACAATCATGCACATAAAGACTCACATGATCAGCTTTCTCTTCAGATAACTCTGTACTATTACACTGACTTGTCTCCTTGCTGCAAGAAAAATAAACGCAACTGCTTTGACTTCGATGACTCCGTGTTCATTTTAGAACTTTCCCAACAACTGCACACATAATTCAGCTCAAGTTTAATCACAGCTCTACATTCATCCACTAACCAACTTATAACCAACTTGCAACCTTAAAAAGCACAGCTGTCGAAGCTTACTCGTCATCAACTGTGGCAGCACAGCTGAGTTATTGACTTGATAAACAACCTGATCTCACAGAAATCCGTGAAATGAGCACAACCTCTTAACAACGCATTGCGTGCTCCTGGCACATAACCTGTTATAATTATGTGTGGCCACCACAGAAACAGCGTCCACTGAAAGTCAATTAGGATCCGTGTCGTATGGCCACCACGCAAACGCTGTCCACTGAAAGTCAATTTCTAGTGGGTGGTAGTTCATAGATCCCGGAAGTGCAAATTTAATCAAAATAAAATAATAAAATAAAAAATAAAAAATCGCCAGTTTTCTAGACTAGGCCTACCATATTGACCCGCATAAAAGACGACCCTGATTTTAAGATGACCCCTCTTTTTCAAGACCATTTTTGGAAAATAGGCTACTTTTTATAAGGACAAAATCTTGTTTGAATAAATCTTGTTTGCATCAGGCGGGTCGGCCGCGGCACCGGCTGGTACCGCGCCCACCCGGTCAGGTCTGCGGGATCTGACAGGTGAGTGGTCAGTGCCGCGGTCGGCCCGCCTGGTGCCATGGCCGGTAGGAGTAGTATCTAACATGGAAGGGCGCAAGCCAGTAATTTCGCCTAGGGCGGCACATAGGCAGAACCGCCACTGTATAGTTTATAATGTCATCATTTTCATATTTTTCTAGTCCACAAAAATCACATTTTAAGCCATTTTGAAATCAATGAACGAAATTTTATTTTAATCTGAAAAACACCGGCGTTACCAAGGCAACGCGCTTCATGCTACCTGGTGACTCCCGGCTTCTCGGCTTCAAAGACGTCACGCCGTGGGTGGTGGTTCACAGATCCCGGAAGTGCAAATTTAATCGGTATTCTGAAAAAAAGGTCTGATTATTAGCCATAACGTTGTAACCACCCAAGGCAGACTTACCACGAGCTATGAGGATGTGTAACGATGGCATGTGTCCACAAGTCCCGTATAATATCAACTTTATTTTAAGAAAACACGTTTTATTTGCGATATCATATCACGGAGAAGCACTACATTACCCATAATCCTAGTGTTTATCAGCGACGTGTCTGAATTGACAGCTTTCATCAATAAAGTCAATAAAATCTAATAAAGTGCATGAAAGTTGATAATGTGCTGATATGTTACGCCATTGAACACAACCCTTTCAGTCAGCGAAACAGAGCGGGTGGAAAACCCGTCGAAACACGTCAAAAATAGCACTAAAGATTTATATAGTCTATATATTTTTTTTTTTTCATAACACATCTTTATTCGTGGTATAAACATAGGCTACATGTTACGGTTATGCTTTTGCTGTTGAAAAACTACCGTATGTATGGTTTTTAAACCTAAATTCACAATGTTTATCCTAACCCGGAAGAGGGGTACCAGAACTACAATTCGTGCAGAGTTGCAACACACAGAGCTTTCCTGCGCCATAGCTTTTGTAGTTCTAACATGTTATGTCTATTATATGAAGTGGTGATCACTAATTTTGCAATCTTAATCAAAGTTTTTGGGTGTGGGAAGAACGCCTGAATGGTCAGATTTTAATTTTTTTTTTCTTAAGATAGTGAAATCATGTTTTTTCCATGTTTTGACACTAGTCGGTGGCGCCCCCTATTGGTTTGCCATCGGACATGATAGTAGAGGTCAAGAGCTTTCCAAAAATGTTGACCCCATGTCTGTGCCATTTTTTGTTGCTGCACTGTAAGCCTTTAAAAGTGTCTCAGGTGGCCATATTAAGTTAATGGGAAAATCTGAAATATGAAACATTGAGTATTTTATGGGGAAAAAAAGCTTTGAAATGGTCCAAATTGAAAAGTATGACTGTGTATATGACTAACATCAATATTCTAAATAAATTTGGCCATTACATACCCCCTTAAAGAAGTTTGACTGATTTTATCAAGCTTGGCCCTAAAAGAGGTCTGCAGATGTACACCTGAGACAGCCTTGGCTTGGAGCACGATGAAAATCAAACTTTGTCACAGAACAACAATGAAGACATCGTTTGAAAGGTCTTGACCTATGGAGTAACATATCTCAGTGTGAGACCAGTGGGCAGTTCCTGCTCCCCACAAGTGCCCTTTGAACCTTGCACCTGAGACACTTTTAAAGGCTTACAGTGCAGCAACAAAAAATGGCACAGACATGGGGTCAACATTTTTGGAAAGCTCTTGACCTCTACTATCATGTCCGATGGCAAACCAATAGGGGGCGCCACCGACTAGTGTCAAAACATGGAAAAAACATGATTTCACTATCTTAAGAAAAAAAAAATTAAAATCTGACCATTCAGGCGTTCTTCCCACACCCAAAAACTTTGATTAAGATTGCAAAATTAGTGATCACCACTTCATATAATAGACATAACATGTTAGAACTACAAAAGCTATGGCGCAGGAAAGCTCTGTGTGTTGCAACTCTGCACGAATTGTAGTTCTGGTACCCCTCTTCCGGGTTAGGATAAACATTGTGAATTTAGGTTTAAAAACCATACATACGGTAGTTTTTCAACAGCAAAAGCATAACCGTAACATGTAGCCTATGTTTATACCACGAATAAAGATGTGTTATGAAAAAAATATATATATATATAGACTATATAAATCTTTAGTGCTATTTTTGACGTGTTTCGACGGGTTTTCCACCCGCTCTGTTTCGCTGACTGAAAGGGTTGTGTTCAATGGCGTAACATATCAGCACATTATCAACTTTCATGCACTTTATTAGATTTTATTGACTTTATTGATGAAAGCTGTCAATTCAGACACGTCGCTGATAAACACTAGGATTATGGGTAATGTAGTGCTTCTCCGTGATATGATATCGCAAATAAAACGTGTTTTCTTAAAATAAAGTTGATATTATACGGGACTTGTGGACACATGCCATCGTTACACATCCTCATAGCTCGTGGTAAGTCTGCCTTGGGTGGTTACAACGTTATGGCTAATAATCAGACCTTTTTTTCAGAATACCGATTAAATTTGCACTTCCGGGATCTATGAACCACCACCCACGGCGTGACGTCTTTGAAGCCGAGAAGCCGGGAGTCACCAGGTAGCATGAAGCGCGTTGCCTTGGTAACGCCGGTGTTTTTCAGATTAAAATAAAATTTCGTTCATTGATTTCAAAATGGCTTAAAATGTGATTTTTGTGGACTAGAAAAATATGAAAATGATGACATTATAAACTATACAGTGGCGGTTCTGCCTATGTGCCGCCCTAGGCGAAATTACTGGCTTGCGCCCTTCCATGTTAGATACTACTCCTACCGGCCATGGCACCAGGCGGGCCGACCGCGGCACTGACCGCTCACCTGTCAGATCCCGCAGACCTGACCGGGTGGGCGCGGTACCAGCCGGTGCCGCGGTCGACCCGCCTGATGCAGGCCGGTGGCTTTTTTATTCAAACAAGATTTTGTCCATATAAAAAGTAGCCTATTTTCCAAAAATGGTCTTGAAAAAGAGGGGTCATCTTAAAATCAGGGTCGTCTTTTATGCGGGTCAATATGGTAGGCCTAGTCTAGAAAACTGGCGATTTTTTATTTTTATTTTATTATTTTATTTTGATTAAATTTGCACTTCCGGGATCTATGAACTACCACCCACATGAAATTGACTTTCAGTGGACAGCGTTTGCGTGGTGGCCATACGACACGGATCCTAATTGACTTTCAGTGGACGCTGTTTCTGTGGTGGCCACACATAATTATAACAGGTTATGTGCCAGGAGCACGCAATGCGTTGTTAAGAGGTTGTGCTCATTTCACGGATTTCTGTGAGATCAGGTTGTGATAAACTAATGACACACACCAATGGTTTTTTTTTTTTATTGTTTCCTTTTCTTTCCTTTATATTGTTGGAAAATGACCATGGTATAAGTGAGATAAACAAGTCACAGGTGTGCCTTTAGTCGTCTTTAGGCACCTTGCGTTGGTTCTTTTCCTCCACATTGTGTCTAAAAACACACACTTACTCATTGATTTCCCCTTACATCTATCATTAATCAGAATTAATCAAAACAGCAATTCTCTATTCATTTCTCTGTTTCTTTTCCAGTGATATTCAGGTCTCCTCATGCATTGGAATGGGCATATTTTTACATTTATAAATATTACTTTAAACATAATTTAAACACAAATAATAAACATTAACAATATGATTGATAGATTAAAATCTTCCTTGCACTTCCTCCTTGCCTCACAGCTGGCCATGCTTTGTGAAAAAAGGGGTTTGGCTTAGAGTGTGGCTACCCACCTGGGGCCCGTCAGGACTCGACGGGTCAGACCACATTTGGACAAAAATTTAGAAATTATGTTTGAGTTTGGGTCGGCTATTTCACGTGGCAAATGTAACCTAGCAGTGCGTATCGCAGAGGGTATAGTAGTATATTAGCTCCACCCTTTCATTTCATTGAAGGTGTTGTTAGACAACCAGTTTCTCCGTTTCAAGTCAGAATCAGTGCACACCCTTTCTGTCACCAGCTGCCATAACAACCATCATCATTTTCCCTTGCACCTCTGGAATGTTATGCAGCTGAAAAGGAGCTCCAGCATCTTCTGGGCAGTCCTCTGTGTTTTGCAATGGCTTTGGATAGCAGTGCATGAATTAGGGTTGTTGAATCGCATTTAAATGAGCGCAAGACTCCCGTGGTCCCTAATCTTCTCTGTTGCTTTTCTCTAATTGGGAAAGCCATTCTCCTTCAAGAGATTCTTGCTTTCTGACACCAACTTGCTCTTGATAGCTAACCTGCATGCGCCGCACTTATTGCTGTCATTGTCAGCAGTGAATTTATACGTCTGTGTCAGACTGTATCTACAGTATGTGCATATCATGTTAGTATGGCCATTTACTCACTGCAGACATTTTCATTCATTATTTCGTATTTTAAGAATGTACATATAAGCCATGGCCATTCAACAGCTTGAAATGCGTGTGTTAGCCTTCTAACAGCAGACTGCAGCATAGCACTGCCCAACATGGCTGAAATCAGCTCGGCTATTTGTATGTGTTGAGGAGTTGGGGGGTTTCCCAAAATAAAACCCTCCTGGTAGAGTGCATACTATGCATCAAGGCCTTGCTGCAGCAGCCTGAGCTCAAATCCAACCAGGGCTCTTTGCTGCATGTCATCCCCTCTTTCTCTACCCTGCCTTTCTTGTCTCTCTTCTGTCATTATCAAATAAAGCAGACATAGCAAAAAATAAATTTAAAAAACAAACCCAAAGGGGACACACCAGATTGGCTGTTTTCAGAGTTTGAAATCTTGGCAGCCATGAACCTTGGTGCTGTGTAATGGTCATTTGCACCTTTGAACAAGAAAAACATGGCATATTATACTGTGAAGTTGAATTGAAAAACATATGAGCAACTTTTTTTAATGACACTGACACTGTTACACTGTGGTTGTTTTACTGTCAATCTGTGATAAACAAAGAGCTGAATCAAGGTCAGCTGGTCTGTTTTGTATAGATTCTTGAAGTCGTTTCATTTCTCATCCAAGAAGCCTCCTTAGTTCTGACAGGCTGGTGGGGAGTCCCAGCTATTTCTCCTGTGTGGGACGTTCTCCAGGTCATTGGCTCGGTAGTGTTCCTCCCTGTTGTGATGACCGTCTTCAGTGTCATACAGGTCCAGGACCACGCCACACTGCATCTGTGATCTTATTGTCCTTTTATGTTGTTATGATATTTGACTGTTTAATTTAGTTTAATTTATTTTAAATGATAAAAAATTAATAAAAGTAAATAAATCTAAGGGATGCACACACACACACACACACATTATACATATATATAACGTGTGTGTGTGTGTGTGTATATATATATATGTATCAGAGATGATCACATGTCTCTGTGACGAAGACCAGTACCTCTCTGAAAGCCTTGGGTTGATGTGAAAACACAACTAACCAAATATTGATGAAGATAAAATGATAAATGAAGAACTGACCATTTAAAGACAATGGCTGCCCAAAACTTCTCTGGTGTGATAATGCGAACATATCCTAATTACTATAAAATTTACATTGACCAAAGAATAACAATGGGATGAGATGTTGGTGTTCCTCAGCACCCAAACTACTGTCAGCACTTCTCCCCTCAGATATTCAGCTAGTGAGCGTGTCTGTCCAAAGCACCTTGATTTCTCATAGATGAAATGCCTGTGAACTCACAGTGGACCCAACCTTGGCTGATTATTTGGGTTGTTGTGCCTGTGGACTGTAAAACATTTGAGAAAAAAACCTTTTAAAAACTCAGGATAGCAGAAATGTCCTGTTGATGTCACACGTCATCATCCATAGGTTTTGTTAACTTGATGAAACGGTGCCTTCCTTTGAATGTTTCACCCAAAGCGTGACGTCGCCTCTGTTATTGTGCCATAAATGTGTAAACACATCAGAGTGTGTGTGACACTTTTGTACACTGTGGGAAAATGTTTTTTTTTTTTTTTTTTACTTTGGGGCATCTTGAGAGGAAATTCAGAGGGACGTCACCGCAGTCTCACTGGTCTGGTCTTTCTTTTTAATCAGTGATCAGTCGCCAGTAACCAGGACAGTTTTGTCGTATACATGAAGCACAGCTCCTCCCTCTGGCCAAGTCAGAGCTGTGTCAGAGCTAGAGATGGGATTTATGGCTCTTTGAAGGGAGCCAGATCTTGAGGATCCGTTCCTTTCAAAGAGCCGTTCAAAAGACTGGCTCATTTTTGTATTTATTTATTTTTAACCCATTAAGACTTAAACATTACACATGAGACTAACATGGTGGTATCAGACTGTACTGGATGCTAAGAAGGTGTGGGTTACAGTTTTTTTCATTCGCTTTTTCCAGTATAATGAAACTGGGATCCACTTTGTCGTCATCTTCACCTCCAAACCACAGCAGAAGTTTTCTTTTGCAAATGTGTTCATACCTTTTCATTGGATTCACAAATTTTTCAGGCTCTTTTGCACAACACTTCTCACATGTGTCATTTACATGGCCCTGACTCCATTGACTTCACTATGGTAGTCAAAAGCAAAATGTCTGCTCACAGCTGATAGAAATGACCTGCATCACTGTGAAATCACTAGTGCACCTGCATCACTACCCTTTCCACAAATCACCATTCACCAATCAATCAGGATGCACCTACAAAAAAGGGGCCTATAAATTGTATTTTGTATTTTTTTTCTCAAATCCTTTGAGTTTTTCTGTGTAATATTGTATCAATACAGTAAAATTTCACTTCAAAGTCTTTTTGAGTTTGGATGCAGTTCTTTCCTGTAAGTTGACATTTGAATGTGTAGCACACAGGAGAACCTTGTTCAAACTGACAGCTGTATTTTGTATTCTGCTGTCAGCTGTGTTACAGCACAGTAGAGCTGACTGAAGGAATCTACTCATTTGGGCAGAAGTTGAGTTGTTTGAGGGAAATATTGGCTTTTGCTACTTGCTTTACAATATGTAACTCTGTAAATTGTCAAAAATATGACTGCAATATACACAGGAAAAAAGTAAAGTGGAACCTGCTCAGACTAAAAAGAGTATGTTGCATTTTGGTGTTGAGTATGAAGTGAGTGAGTGGCTGGATTAACTCGCGTGACTGCAAGTTGTATTGGGCGGTGACAAAATGTGCTTTTGCTGCATGTTTGAAATGTTTTGTCATGGTAAGAGCCTTTTGCAAACAAAATGTGTTATTTTGGGAAGTGCACCTCTCATTAGGCCTATGGATTAACTGTTTTGATACCAGCGTTTCTGAGTTGACAGAGGAGGTAAAGCGATTGAAAAAAACTGTAATATTTCGATCAGAATCATTTAAAGTTAGACATCCCATATATTTTCTATTGGTGGGATATCTGAGTTTGAATTATCCTGAAATCATGATAATTTCATTTGGCAATGGTCTGTGTGGACATTTGTAAACAATGCACAGGGTGGCACGGCGCCACATCCCTCTGCTTTGACAATAACATCACTATTTTGGATTTACCCTTTGTATTAAATGGGTGTGTGTGTGTGTGTGTGTGTGTGTGTGTGTGTGTGTGTAAATAAACCTTGAGTTAATGTTATCTATGCAATACCTAAAAAAGCTAAGCAGGGTTCAATGAATTCCCATGTAAAACAGCTTTTACTTTTAGTGCAAAATAGAACAAGAACAAATGTTGCAATATGTAGTGCAAATTTTAGTCTTTCTTTAGAAATTCTCGATAACGTGTATCAAATGAGAAAACAAGGAGATTATAAAAATATGTAACACTACCCAATACTTTTATAAAACTAAACAAGATTTCAACTTCAAATATTAGAATAGAACCATATCAGTGCAAATTTTAAGAACATTTTGGACTGTAAACTCACAACAATAATACTAATGTTGTACACCTGAGCTGCTTTGACCAAATCAGGAGATGAGCTCCTTGACTTAGCTTACTTTCTGTAAACAATAAAATAAAGTGTAAACACAAAAAATGGCAGCTCTGAAATCATACTGCAGTCCCATGCTTTAAGACTTCTTCTGCCTCTCCTTGTCCTTTGGCAGATTGGCACTGAGGAAGTCAAGTGATCTCACTTTTGTGGAAAAAACAGAGAAATTGGGAACTGGCTCGTTCACTTCAAAGAGCCAGTTCACTCATTCACTTCAAAGAGCCGTTCAAAAGAATCGACCCATCACTAGTCAGAGCCTAAGGGACGTCCTGCACTGCTACACACACTTGATGCTGTAGCCAAATCCCAGTTTTACTATATTATACTGACATCCATTATCTTTCTGTAATCACACAAGTGCCATTTTGCACGCTTCTTACTCGTGTGCACTATACATTTGCACTCTATGTCTTTTTTAATCATTTGAGTGACTGAGTTTTCCTTTACTGCAAAACTTTGTATTATATCAGCCTTTTCCAGGTTAATATTTTCTTATTTTTTGTATTATTGTCACGGCTGTTATCTATGAAAACATGTCATTTTAAGCCAGCTGTGTTTCTATTGGACGACGACACGTGGTGCCTTTCAGCAACATGTGTTAGGAAGCAGTGACTTTGTGCTGTTATTATATTATAACCCTTTTTTTTTTTGTTGAAAAGTAACACAGATGTGTGTGTTGTCCTTAACTAGTCGCCCAGATGTTAGAATGATGCCTTTTTTTACAGTAAACTGTTTGATGTTGTACTTCAATATATGTTTTATATGTGATGATGTATTTCTTAATAGCACTTCAATATATGTTTTATAATATGTGATGATGTATTTCTTAATAGCACTTCAATATATGTTTTATAATATGTGATGATGTATTTCTTAAGTGCACTTTTATTCACAGGGTCTCTGCAGAGGCCTGGAAACCCTGTAAAGTTGTTGGAAATGAATTCCTGCAGTTTGCACTGCCTGTCCAGTCATTTGGTGATTATATCGTGTTGAACATGTGAAAGTTTCAGTTTCAGTATGGAAATATCTGCATCTAGTGATTCTCAAATATGTATAATAACCAAAACAAACGTTTTCTGTGACAAATTACCAAGTTAATGATAAATGATGAGTTATGTTAAATTAATTAGAGCTAACTCTACAAAGTGTCCATCAGCTGCAGGTCAAGTTAAACCCTGCAGGCTGGTTACTGTAGCAAACCTGCTGGCAAAAAAGCAAAAGTTTGACTCTGAATGAAGAATTTTTTTTCCAGAAAGATGGAAAGAGCAGTTCTCTAATTTTCCTCTGGGAGCTCAAAGTCAAACCTGTCTGCTGTGTGTTTGTTGCATTTCCCTCTTCTACTTCATGTAATTCTACAGTTATTTTCATGAGCCAACAGGCACCAAACTGATTGATTTAAAATAATAAATCAGAAAGTAGCCTAAAATATCCATGTTTGGATGTTTTTCAGTAATTTCTTCTTTAACACTGCAGCACCTGGCAGCCAGACAGGCTCCACAGACTTTTTAAGGCCTGAATGTGTTGAAAACCAAAGCAGCTCTTGTTGCCTGAGGTTTGTCTCTCCGGCTGCTTCAGTGGAATCCATGTGCCAATAATCTCACTGGGAAATGTGGAATAGAAATCTGTACCATCTCCAAATCTGTGGTCAGTTTTGAAAGTGAATGTGGAGATGAATCTGTAAATGTGCTCATAGATTCTGAGTACACATGTGCAGTCAAAAGTAAAAAGTGTGAAATGGAAGAGAGGAAAAGTGAGAAGTTTGACAAAATGAAAGGAGCTCCAAAGTGCACTGACGTGGGCTCTTGAGCAAATCTTCTTGGATGCTCTCCCTCCTGTGAAATTGAAGCGGCAGCACTTGAGCCTGCAGGAAACAATGCAGAAGTTTGTGTTGCTCCCAAAGCAGAGACTCCACAGAACAAAGCATCAAGCAGCGACAGCTTTATTGAAGCGGCAGCCGCGTTGCCACCCGCGGGTTTTGAAGTGTGGGAGGAAACCGGAGCGCCCGGAGAAAAACCACGCAGACACGGGGAGACCACGCCCACTCCCACAGAGGGGGCGGGGCTGGAGGCTGAAGCCCCGCCCTTCCTGCTGTGAGGCCGCAGTGTTTCCACTGGGCCACCGTGCCGCCCGCCTCACACTCTGAAAAAGGATGTGGCGGCGTCTCGCCGTCTGTTGGAAATGACATCCTTTTTTAGAGCGTGACCTCATCTTGAAAAAAAATCCATCAGGATGAGACCATCTTAGGGCTGTGTGTGTGTGTGTGTGTGTGTGTGTGT